>NC_054566.1:2757500-3055000 GCF_017654505.1 Polyodon spathula | reverse complement strand
ATAATAATAATAATAATAATAATAATAATAAATAATAAACAAATGAATACCTGCATAAAAAATAAAACACACACAAGGGGTGGGCACCCCGTCACAAAGTGAAACAGTGCTTGATTTCAAACCACATGACATGAAGCTGTTCTCTGATTGCTCAGTTGTGTAGTTGTCACGCGACGATTTCGCAAAAATAGTATTTAGGTTATAGTATAGTAGGTTCTATTTTTTTGTCTTGTCACCTTTGGTGTGAAGGGCTCTATTGAAAAGCATAGGTTTTATTGATTTTCTCGTGTTGCTTTGTCGTGTCCCTCATCGGTGAGTAAGGGCCTTAAGGCCTTAAGGCTGTTCATAATCAACACAGATAATGCACTTCTCCAAGCCGCCTTTCTGCACAGGGCACAGCTGTCCGAAGTTTTATTTTTATTGCACTTGCCAACCTGGCATTGGCATCTCTTGCAGCTCTTGCGAAGTTCTTGTGCTAACTGTAAAATATATTCTCTCCTTGGTAAATTCTTCTCCGTGCATTCTTTGTAAAGTACCCAGAAGTTGATGGCTGCTAGGTCCAATACATTGTAAAACACCTGAACAGACCACTGTCGGGAGCTAGCTTTCACAGAATACTTCTGTGCCATCTGTTTCAAAATATCAACTCCATATTTTGTTGCATAGTAAAACTCCATGGTCTCTGGTATTTATTTTCACTAGTGCTAATTGACTGACCAAAGCAGCGCAGCTGGCAAGCAGGTGCCAGCTTTCAAAAGGCTGATTGAAAACAATAGGCAGAGAGTAGAGACTAATCTGATTACAGCTAAACACATTGCAGACTGGTAAATAAAAATAATAAAGTACAATACCGTTCTGTATAATCACAATACAATTGTTTTCTGTGTGGTCAATGTGATTGCACCTGGGGCTTTTAGGTATAATGTAATGTATGTCCTTTATTTCTGCACTTCCTAGTTTCATGCTTTGTGAGAATATTTAATACATATGGACAGAAAGGTACATGAACGCACAGCCCCATACATATTACACGACTAGAGAAAATGACATTTTAAAACCAAAAATTGCCAAAATGACCACCGCGGGGCTTCAAGTGTTAATTGGTGTTGTCTAGTAGCCGTACACCTTATTATTTGGCCAAGCTGTCTCCCTCCCAACATATCCGTTTTAGCAAATGTTTTATAGTATGTTCAATACATTGGAGCAGTGTCTTCTCTTTCATAAGGCTGCTTTTTAACACAAAAGCAAACCTGTGCATGGGGATCCTGGGTGGCGCATCCGGTAACGGCAGTCCACCTGGAGTGCAGGATGCACCTATAGCTTGGAGATCACCGGTTCGAATCTAGGCTATGCCACTGCTGACCATGGATGGGAATTCACAGGGGGCAAGAAGGGCTTATGTCAGCTGGGGAGTCCTTGGCTCACCGTGCATCAACGACCCCTGCAGTCCTGCCTGAAACGATCCAGAGCTGCGTGATCCTCCGAAGCTGCACCTCTGAGGTGGCTGCACAGGAGGCTTGCAGAGTGAAAACAAGCAGACAGCTGATGGCACACATTTCGGTGGATGCAAGTTCTCGTCCTCATCTCTCCCAAGTCAGTACGGGGTTGCAGCGGTGAGGCAGGCTGAATAATAATAATTGGGCTTTCCAAATTGGGAGAGAAATCAGGGGTAAAATAATTGGCGATTCCAAATTTAAAAAAAAAAAAAAAAAAAAACCTGTGCAACGTCCTGAAAATCTCTGTGGTGTAAAAAGCCACCGAATTCAAGTCTGCACCCCATAATCAGGCACTAACAACCTTTGTGTAAACTTTATTATACTAGAGAAAAATACCCGTAGTAAAATGATACCTGGCACCCCACCTCGGAGGAAATTGACTGCACATGCTAGAAGACTAGTGGGTGCTTAGAGCCCCATGCAATAGGATAGTAACATGCCAATGTGCTGATACCAATCAGGTCAGCTGCATTCCGTTGATTATATATTATGTGATTTTTATGTACATCATTTATTCTAGTTTTTTGGCAAACACAAACATTCTCTTTCTATTCTATAGTTTCGTATTCAAATATTACCTGTACCTGTAATTCAGAAAGCTTCATTGTATTTGTTATATTGTGTGGGGTGGTCATTTTGAATTTATGTAATCATATATTGGAAGTTTCAGAAGAACAAACGCATAAAAATCAGTTTTTGGTAAATAATGTTGCTTGCGATTGTGAATTATTATTTTTGTTATATTCTTAGTTTTTCTAATACTACTTTGTTTTAAAAAGCAATTTGGAGGTTGAATTAACACCAGTTTGTTTTATTAGCATATATTATGCAAGGTCAAACTGAGGTACGTGATCCACACCTGACCCTTTTCATATTCACATTAGCTTTCAAGTTCCTATTGTGTTACTGCGAGTTTTCAAATGCTGTGGCGCCCCCACAACAAACATGTTTTGTAAGTACAAAAAAGAATACACAATTTATTGAAGATAACGAAAAAAATAACAAGATGTACCGGTTGAAGAAAAGGAATAAAAAATGAAGCTTCATTTTATTTAGTCTCTGCCACAAAAGCATTAAGCATAGCAATTTCTGCTGCCAAAACACCCTCATTATTAGTTGTTATGAGAGAACAGCAGCCTGCACGTGCAGTAATATAACCCTGATACATGTATAGACCTGTATGTGCACATGCGCAAATAAATAAAGCATATTGGCTATTTTTAGTGTACCACAATGTAAATAAACAGTCAAGAATAATCATAATAATAAAAAAAACCTCCAACCCGGAAGTAGCATAGATAACAGTGATGAGCAACATAACTTCCCTGGAGTTCCTTCATAAGGTCCGATAGCAGGACATGATACAGTTTTGATAAGCAAATTACACAAAGGCTCCCCTATACAGCACAGCCTGCTGCTGAATGAGTGTTCTGTTAAAATGAGACTCAGAGCAGAACCCTAATAAACAATGGGTTTGACACTGCTAAGCTATCAGGATAGTGCATTGCCAGTCAATTACTTACTGGTAAAGGCAGCTAGTGAAAATAAACTTCATCCCTCTGGTTACATTCATTAGCTTATCATGTAAACTCAACACAGGGTTATGAAGGGAAAAAAAAGCCTTTTCGAGCAGTGTCATCCTGTTGGCCCTAACCCTACTGACACTATAGCTGTTACCATATAGCTGACAGATGGACAGTCTCTTGCAGGGTTCACACACAGACAGACAGACAGACACTCAGTGTGGGGAGCTGATTCTGGGCATGTGGTACTATAAGACTTTTTAGAATTTGTAATTCGAGATTAAAAATCTATTGGTTTGACAAGTTTTGTGTTTTTTTTTTAGTAGTATTATATGTACAGCGCTTTGAGGTGTTTCACGGGAGGAGCTTTGCAAATCCCTATTGTATTGTAATGTAGTGTATTGTATAAAACAAAACATAACAAATCAAAAGAAAATGTTGCCACTTTGACTTGCTTCTACCAAAAACTACTGACTGTCTGAATCTCTAAACCAAGAGAGCTACATTGTGAAACGCATGTGCTATATACAGCTCAATAGCTCCCTGTTAACATCCCTGTGCCCGAAGATTGAATTCCTGTACATGTGTTGCAAGTCTGCCTCTGTGTGCACCAGATAAACAAGTACAAAACAGCAGTGTCTAACAAGGCTTTCCACAAGTGCAGTAACTTTAACACATGACGAGAGAGTAATATCTTAAAATCCTTCTGTTTAGTTCCATTTGACACCTGTCTTGGGTACTGAATCTTAAGCTATATCATGGACCAATTTAGAAATTTCTAGAAGGCAAACGTGGAACTACTATGAAACAGATAAAGTCTCCGTTGCCCTCCAGTGGACATCTGGAGAAACTGCATGTTTATTAAAATGTAAAAGAAAAAACTGCCGGTCACCTTCTGAACTCAAATATGAATGATTCTATTAGACTTCAAGATTAATGTCATATAAAACCAGATGAGTTTATTCCCCAAGTTCCATTCAAGTCAAAGCCCATACAATATTTAAAAAAAAAAATGTAAATGGACAGGAGACAGGAGACCAGACACGAATCTCTTGAAAAGCTAAGATTTAAAGGCACAGATGCATTTTATACAGGACAGGCACAGCAATGTGACTACATCTTTAATGCTGATATCATTTACAAAGCTATTATTCAATATGTAAAAAGTCCATAGACATCGATATCTTTACTAAATGCTTCAGTGCAATTGCTTCTTCACATTTCTCTTGCCATTTGAAGATGTTTGTAATAATTCTGAGTGGTTCTGGGTTCTGTTACGCCAGAGTTATTATAATGTTTGTCTAAATCTACCCTTACCCAGGCCCGGTGCAGCATGAAAGCTGTGGGGGGCAACCATTTATTTAGGGTGGGCTCATTTTGGAAAAGACAAAAAAATTAACTTGTACTCTCTACTATTATACTTCAAAAACAAACAAATAAATAAATAAATAAATAGATCGCAATATTATGAACTATCTACACAGCTCGAATTACGACAGTTCTTTCCGAAAATAATATATATTTTTCTTTTAAATTGTTATTACCGCATTGGCAACAACAGGGTGTCTGAGCAACTGTGCTCAAAACGAATACAGTCATACAGTGAGCAGGCCCTCTACAGAGATTGCAATAAACAGATTCCCACAAGCACCAAATTACTGTAAAGTAACGAATGCACATATAATGCTTACTTATAACTGACTATTCAATACTGAATATAAAAAGCATGTGCTCTTGTGAACAATCCGACAAGGCGGTCCTACGAAGGGGTTTCCAAACACCAGAAGCAATTAGACATTTTTAAATTATTATTATTATTGTGCTTTGCTTTACTTTGATTTGATTAATGATTTCTCATAGATTTTTTTTTTTTTATTTAAGCCATAAAAATAAATTCTTTGATTTTGATTAGTCCTCATTTCTCATAGGATTTTTTCTTGTTTTACACACACACACACACACACACACACACACACACACACACACACACACACACACACACACACACACACATATATATATATATATATATATATATATATATATATATATATATATATATATAGTATGATATTGAACTTCCAAGTATCAAAAGTATGAAAGGTTACTGTATGCAAGCCCCAACACTTCTCACACCAGGAAAAAAATATTATAACTCAATATTAACCTAAAGCAACTCATAATTATTACAGACACCAATAAAAAAGTAATTAAAAATGACATTTGAAGCTACTTATTCTCATGGCAGGACTGTAAGCTTGCTTGTGATCCTCTTAATATCATGGAATGCATTGATGTAATACCATTGGGAGGGCTTTGATTTACTTTAACTGAGGAACAATAACACAGTAACCTGAGCTGTTAATTTAGAGTGTTATGGAAATACTCGAGGCTGGTAATTAATTTATAAATAGCTATTATGCAAAAACATAATACATATACTATACAGGTGAGCTAGTGGAGTCTGAGCTGTAGGGATGCCTTCAATAAATACGCCTGCTGTTTCCATGTTAAGAATAGCTTGACCCCACAGTAGTTTATGTGGCACCAGCTAGGTGGAGGGATTCAATTGTAAAGGGTTTTCGCATCCTTAATTTAGAGTCGCTCTGTAAATTCCAGAAATGTTTCTAGCTGATCCATGGGAGCACAATTGAATGTGCGTGTTTTACAGCGAGTATGATGTGTGCACTGTGTATGCTAAGTGATAAGGTAGATGAAGAGAGTCTGTACTGCCTGGGATTCTATTGTGTCTTTGCTCAGTTAAAGGGTACATCAGCACTACATGAAAAATAAAACATAAATTATCCCACCTTGCTGTTCTGAATGTATTTGGTCATTGTATAATAATCTGTATGCTTCCAAACAGGTGTATAATGTTGCACTGCCAATTAACAGTTTCAATTCAGATTTTCCTCAGCAACACTGTGTGTACACAGGGGATGTCCGAAATAATGCCAGACAATATTTCAACATCAGATTGTTCAGAAACTGATAGGTAGATGGTAGAAGGTAGATTTTTTTTATTATTGAATGCAGCATTAATCATAATAATACATCAATATACAACATGCGAAGGAAACATGCACAGTGTGAAATTGCCTACAACACAAAACGAAAGCAGGTACAAGTTCCTTCCTAATGGAAAATTAGACAGACCCTGTTTGTCACACAGACTAGTGTGTTTCCACACGGAGGTAATATAGCTTATACAACGCTTCACTGGGCATGCGCCAGTACGTTTCAGAGCACAAGTGAGGGTACATGCGGAAGTCATGTTTTTTGGCTCAGATGAGATGATTTTGGACAAAGCAGTTTGGCATTATGCAGATGTTTGGATGCATACAGATTATTATACAATGACCAAAACAGCAAGGTGGCATAGTTGTATGTTTTATTTTTCCTGTAGTGCTGATGTACCCTTTAAGGGTGAGCATTGCATGTGTATTCAGCACTTCCACTGCGCTCTCTAATCTCATTGAGTGCATTGTATTATTTTGCTTTGTCACATTGGCATAACACAAGTGTGTGCAGATGAACCTAGATTTGCTGATTAACAATTTGTAAAAGCAAAAACAAACATTAAATACCTTGTAATTAGGTATTAATGATTAACTACACTCATTAGCATGGTTAATTAGTGGGTTGCAGGTATTTCATGTAATTCAAAGTAATAATTAGGCATTAATAAGGTTTGAGATGCAACCCAAGGCCTGCGTATACTGGACTACAGCTGGGGTGGTCATTCTAAAAACAGGAGGTAAACTAATAAGCCACTCTAAATGAAAAGTGTATAGATATGGCAAAAATGAGGAGAAGTATATTTTCATTTAAAGACAACAGCGCTAGTACATGAATCAATAAAAATGTACCCTTGATATGTTATCAGTTATTGTGTGGTGTCATAGTTCAAGTCAGATTTTAATCCTAAAACAGGAATATGGCACTGTGACAGCAACATGGTTTTTTAGGTTTTTTTTTTTTTAATGGAAAATATACATGTTGTTTCCTACTTCCAATGCAATAGGACTCTAAATGAATCAGAGGGTATTAAGGGTTATTTTTATTGATGTATTCAATCTCCTTAATAGAAACTGGTGAAGTGAGCACACATGACCCTACTGACACATTCTGCTGTGTAGATTTGGATTTTAATATTGCTGTCAGTCGTTGAAAAGGCTCAATTATTAATCTCTTGAATTCCTTTGGGATTACGGAATCATATTGTGGATATTTAAACTGTGTGCAAATTCAGTTTTCTTATTTGATAAATGTTTTCTCTCCAGTCTGTTTTCTACCAAATTAGATTTTGTTAATTTGTTCTATAATAACATTTACCCAGAAATTGATATTGTATGTCTCATGATGCATGCCTGTGTGCAGGGACTGCTGCTGTATAAGAACAGATGAAATTACAAAGCAGAAGTAAAGGAATTAAGATCAGCCAATCAGAATCTGAAGGAATCCTGTGGTAGATGCCCTGTAATTCTAATTATTCTAATGCAGACATTACAATCTTGAAAAACACTTTAAAAGATCACATATATTTAAATAAGCCTAAGTGAACCAAAACCAGAAAAAACATTTTAATGTTATTGTGGACAAAGAACATTTGTTTGCTTTTTAATAGCATTTGTATTCTCCTCTGCCGTCATTACCTTTTAAATATTTACATTGTATGTCACAGCAATAATGAACACTGAGATGGATATTAGTGCTTAGATAGTTTTATCATATTGTGTTATGCTTTTATACCATTATGGGTTTTTTTTATATCTGCTTCCAGGAGCCAGCTACCCCAAAAGTGCCACTATGGGTTTGTGATTCCAAATTTGTGAAAATTGTATTTTAACTTTATATTTTGCTGTTTAATCTTTGTTCTGGTTGAGACCTGTTGTGATGAGCACACTGAGAGTGAATGAATCCTAGTCAACAATCTCCCTCCCGACCTGTGAGGATGCTGTATAACAGGAACAGTGTGTCCTGTACTGGATAGTTTGGCAGTTAATTCCAGGGTCAGTCGGAAGCTGGCCATCCAGGATGGGGGCGGCGTCACAATATCAGAAGCCTTAATACGGTAAGCAATGTGTCAGTCATGGATTGGAGCATGCGTGATTGCACTAGCTATCGAAGGGGGCTTGACTAAGGGTATTTCAGGTGAAGAAACAATCTGTTCCTTTGTTATGGTTACTGCAAGGACCCGTAAAGGAGAGTGTGAGCATTCCATGAGTGTTTCTTGTTTTGTTTGTTTGTTGTTCTAACTGTTGTTATTTGTCATTGTTAGATGGCCAACACTAAACGGGAGCTGTCGCTACAAGCCAGCAGCAAATCCAGACTACACTGCACCACTGTTTTACGATTGCTGTCTTGCACCACACCTGCACAAAGTGCACTCACTGTCTGGAGAAGTGACTGTGTCTGTATTGTGTGTTATTATTATTAGTGTCTTATTATTTCGGGACTGAAACCCTTGTTTTGCACAGAGTGATACACATGGCTGTTATTATTTATACTTATTATACTTATTATTTAAGTGTTGTTGACACACAACCCAGCCAAATAAAGGTGCTGTTTAATTGTGAACTGTCTTGTGTCTGTCAATTCCAGAGCACTGCATCACCACTGCACACTGCAAACAGATAAAATATTGCTTTACGAATTGTCAGGGGGCACTGTTAATTCAGAATTGTGATCTCAGTAGAGGCAGTTTTAATCATACCCAAAAACAAAAGGAGTTTTTACAGTGTGTGACATTACTGTCTGTGAAATACATGAAGCAGACATGAAAAATAGACCCCGGTGATAAGAGGGGCACCAGACCTGTGGTGAAGCAAACGAAGTGCTAGGTCGGTGATAATTATTTGACATGTGACCAAAATATGCTGCATCTTACTCAAAACGTGTTTCAGACAACTGTAACTGACAGACAGCTTCTGCTGTTACCTGCCTGTAAAATATACTAGATAATTTTCTTTGAGGGGTTCCTGTTAATGAAATTATTCCATAAATCTTACTGCTGTGCACGTCCTTCCATTCGATATATGTAAGGGTCACGTGTGCAGTTTTCCAAAAAGTATAGTAAAGTGTAATAAAGCATTGTGAAACCATGACAACGTTTGGGTAAGCATTGTAAAGCCTAGATAGGTATGGTAAAGCATATAAATAAAATGTAGCAAACCATGGTGAACTATTGTAAATGCATAGTATAACCATGGGAAAAGCATGAAGAAACTGCAAAACTACCATAAAAATGTACTGATTTTCTAGAGTCATAGCATTTATTTTTATTTTTTATATGGTATTGTACCACACTAAAGCGCCAGAATTTCTAACTACCTAGATGCACCAAACCGGTCATTTTAACTGGTAGCTTTTTAAACATCTGTAATATGATAAGGAAATACAAATTATTGTATAAAACATAAAAGTTTTATTTGTGAACATGTGTATAGCAGAAACACCATATTTAAATGGAAAACAAAACAAACATTTTTTTTTTCAAAAAGAGCAGTACAAAACAAGAAAAACTTAAATAAAACATAAATAAAATAAAGATTTCAATAGTAACTATTTAGTAATGGGTCTCTGTACATCCGAAATTGTATAAACATTTTATTTGTTTGTAAAAATAACATCAAAGTGTCTTTTTTCGAAAATAGTATATAATTCACTACTTCAAAACATAAATTACTATAATACAATAAACTATCTACATAACATTTATTTATCCTACATACATGGCAGCTTTCTAACCTGTACAGCCCACACACACAATACACGCTTCTCCACCTTCCCTGAGCATTTACCCACACTGCCCTTCCACAACCAACGCAGACACCCAAAGTTGTATTGTCATTGCATTTTGCAACCTGGCACTGTTTCCTCTTTTTCAATTCCCTGCGAATATGTGGCTCAGACATTGTTGTTGTCCATCCATCAATCGTCCAAAGCACCTCTGACTGTTGTTCCATTGTCCAATTTCCGTGTTCTTGTGCATATGTTAGCCTGTAATCTTGTTCCCCTTTCTTAACAGAGGTATTCTTAGTGCAACACATCCTTTAAGTCCTGATTTCAAGAGTGACTGTAATGCTGATTTGATGAACAACGACATCTGTGCCTTCTGCCAGTTCTGTTGTCAATTCAACGTGTGTCTTCTATCTATTCCTTAAGGATATTATCTTCAAGTATTGCTCATCCTTGTTAAACAGCTTTTTGGGTCCTCCAGTCCTGGGTTTATCAGTTACAGATGATGTTTCTCTGCACTTTTTGATTATGCTTCAGATACCACTCCTTGAAAATCAAGTAATGTGAGCTATTTCACTCAATGTTTTTCCTTCTTTATGCAAGTCAAGGTTGTTATAATAGCAGTGTACATGAGGAAAAACCCTGCCTTTGTGGGAGGAAACCTCTGGTTTTGGTGGAGCGATGACCCCCACTCCGGGCATGCTAGCAATACTGTTGAGCAGAAATACTATCAAGGAGAGAAGAGTGAATGTAAGAATCCTCTGCTGGGGTAGGACTGGTTGATTTTAACTTGGGCTGCTGCTGTTGTTGCTGCACCTATATGGAATGAATGGGAGAATAGGATTGGGGAGAACGGTTTTAGAATGAGCTGAGACAGAAGATTGCAAATGTATGAATTTAGTTGAAAACCAGTTCGTTGAGTGGAGGAAAGCCAGACGTTTGAATTTCACAATCTGTAACGAGAAAGAGCATCAGCAGTGTTATTAGTGATACTTGGAAAGTGTTGGGCTTCAAAATAAAAATATTAATACCTGAAATCCAGACTAGCTGGTGAAGAAGTTGCATAATTATAGGGGAAGAGGAACGGCCTTTATTAATATGAACAGGAGGTTGATGATCACAAAAGATTAAGATATCTTTTTTTGCCAAAATGAGCCCCAGAGATAGGCTACGACAACAATAGGAAATACTTCAATACTTTTTTATTTCTGGGGTCAGACATCTGAGAACCATTGATTAAGAGAATACCACCAAACCAATAGAAGAAGCATCCGTATGGAGTGAGAGGTCAGCTTTGGGGAGGCAGCATTGACGTTATCGTAAAACAACGAAAGGACGTTCCAGTGTTGTAAGAGAGAGATCTGAAAGGATTGAATGAAAGAGCAAATGCGTTCCAATTTATCGGGAGGCAGTCTGGCTTCAAATCGAATAGTATCCAAAGTTGTTCCTAGGAACTCAAGAGTGTGAACTGGACTGATGGTTTACCCCTTTGAGAGCAGCACGCTGACTGCTGAGAAGAGAGACACAAGTTCTAAGAGTGCTTCAGCTGGAGAGGCTGATGGAGGAGATATAAGGATAAAGTGAATCTCATTTAGATGAAAGAGGGCAGATGGAACCTGAATGAGCATCATCACAACTACCCTGTGATCTAGAAATTCTGAGATTGCAATAAGATTGCAAAAATTAATGTCTTTACCTTCAATAATATTGCAATCTCAGTTGAGGAGAGTGAGTGCACTTATCTACTGAAACAGCAGAGGATCCTGTAGTAGAGGTGTACAGGTATACTGGTAACTTTATACAGTTTTATACAGATAGGAATGAGTACTCCTGCATGGTCCTTGCTTTTTCTAGGTCATAGGGTTGTAGCTGATTAGAAAGAAAACACTTGTGTGTTACATAACATTTACTATATGTTTGTTAGTGGCCAAATGAGGCCATTGTTAACAATAAAATGAAAAAAAGCATTTCTGTGATTCCTAAACTCAGCAAATCGCAATGTAGGCCTCTGTTCACTTTCTGCCCTGTGTATAGTGAGGTTGCACGAGTTAGTTCAGGGGCTTTGTGCGCACATACAGGCTCACAGCAGGCTCAGGGCACCGATCAAGTGTAAACAGGGGGGGGGGGGCTCAAATGATAACAATTTTTGACCAAACCAGCTCAAGTCAGAGTTGTAAGTATCAATATAAGAGGAGTGGGTGTTTATCCGAGAATGGGACATGGCTTGCCGAGGAATAATAGCTTGTTAGGTACACAGGCAAGAATGGGGAAAAAAGAAAGATGTGAACATTGGAAAAGTTAATGCAAGAGGGAAATAAAATAAAAGGATGAGAAGATAGGGGAGAATCATTGAAAGTGTGAGGTCTTAAGTGGGGACATACTTTGACATAAGAGCACGATTTGATTAAAATATAGTCTTTACAGATACTTTTGGGAATGGTGCAGTGAATCACATTTTCTATTAAATTCAAACTTTGTAGTTTTTTTGTTTTTTTTTGACTGATTTGAATCTAGACATTATCAGAACTGAAGATTTATTGGACTAATAATCTCCTCAAATGAAATGTAATTCTCGCTTGGTTCTCCTGAATTATCGTTCCAATGGTCATTTTGAGTTCTTCTGCTCTCCTGCGTGCATTCGAAGATTTTTGATTTGAAAGTTTATTATCTAATTATGTTTCGCTCATCCCATGGAAAAGGTCACTGTGAAAAGCATGCAGTTGAGGCACCCTAATCTAAAATAGTAAAATATATTCATTATAGAAGTGTGTTATCTTAAATCCAGACACTAGGAGGGCAAAGCTGTTGCATGAGCTGTATTCATAATGTTCAAGCTAACATGTAAAAAAGTAACATGTTTAACATTAGATAACAAAACAATAAAACACTGCTGATCATTCAAAGTGTCAGCACAAATAATTGTGGCAAAGTGCCCTGCCCCTGGGCTATTTATTTGTGTTGTATGTTACGTGTAGTGTGTTAACGTTGGTGTATAGTCATTGGTACACAGGATATAATTGGGTCTATGTAACACGAATTGTTTAAAATGTGTATTTGTATTTAGCCAGGTAAAATGTAATAATATGTGAGCACAGGGAATTGCACTTTATTAATTCATGTACAGTTGTACCAAGACATTCAATCGAATGATTGATTAGCAGTCGAGTCTCGGTACAGCTGCATAAAAGCAACAAGTTTTCACTCACTCGGGGTTGTGTGTTCGGTGAGTGGAGAACGGGTTTGGAGAGGAGAGAATTAATAATAATAGTTATAGTAAATAATAATATCACCTCACCGTGTTTGTCTTTGTAGTCCGTTTTGTTTGTCTCTTTATTTTGGCTAAAGTGCCGTGTCCTGTGTTTTGTTTGTCTTACAACCTTTTATTTTCTGTTTGTTCATTTATTAAATGCTGAGCGCAAGCAAGTGCTCAGCTTCACCAAAACTCCAACTCTCTGTTTATTTTGTGTTGGTTCCTGGTTCTGGTCTGATGTCACCCATTACAGTGACACTTGTAATTTTAGGATTTTACCAGATACAGGTTCAAATTCATTTTTTTTTTAATATAGCACCACAAAATGCTGTAACAATATTACTAAACAGACAGTTGCTTCAGTAATGACAGAAATTAAAAGTAAAGGTTATCTTCTAAACCAAAGAACATGATTTCTTATATTTTAATATGCTTTTGACGCATAAAACAAAGCAAAGTTAACAATTTTATTTGACCCCAAATTCTTAGAATTTCATACATCATACAGTGTAGCTTGCAGATGATCCCTGGTGATTGTGTCTGTATAAATCTATGGATATGTATTCTTTTTCCTCCAGAACAGCAGGGAGTTCAATTTACAAACTACAAGGAATCCTAGGGGTCAGCAACAGCACAGGAAACACACTCAGACACTGAGGCAAACTCTCACTAACAGTGTGATAGAGGATACGAAATCCACTTCAAACCTGTCTGCTTCAGAAGAGATGAAACTGAACCACACAGACTTTAAGTTCTAAAAGACTATCCCGTTCTTTAATTTGTCTTCTTCTTTATCATTCATTACAGTAGAGATAACCCATGGGGGGAAATGAATTGAATTTGACCTTTACAATGCATCTCCACTGATCACTTGACAGAAGAACAGGGTTCCTCAAAGCTAAGGGTAAGGCTTTGATTCCTATGTAACTAAGCAGAGATAACCCTGGGTGAACTGTATGAAATAGTTTCATATCCTAACCAAATCTACTTTCATTATACAGTCTGGTTAGTATATTGAATTCTGAAATAATTTTCCACATATGTCATGGTGTTGCACAATAGTATGAAGGTATGCTAAGCAGTGTTGTTACAGTGCGTCTACACATACAGTATAGATAGTGTAATACAGTACTGAATTGTCAAGCATCATACACATTAACCCACAGTACATTAAGCACCAGGAAGCAGCAGTTTAATTTAGGTGCTTCTTAATATATTATGGTAAAAATTATTTAAAAAAAAAAAAAGCATGCAAAGAACGAGCTGTCCCTACATTTAAAAATGAAAATCTTGAGTTACTAGTGCTAATAAGAGGTAGAGCAATCAATTAACTCTTCTTTAATTACAGACCTGAGCCTGGGGGTTCTATGGCTTGTCTGCAGCTCAACCGATTAAACTATGTTTGTATTTCTATCCTTGGAGTAACTAACGGCAGGACTGCCAAGTTAGTGCTTTTCTATACAGGACCGTATGGGAAAACGACGGTGTCACAAGGACAGCCGAAGTGGGTGACGACAGACCAGAAACAGGAACTGACTCTGCACACAGCTGTTGAAATGGTGGAGGCGCTGATGCGCAGTTTAATAATGAACAGGCAGAAAATAAAAGGTTTGTAACAATACAAAAACAGGACATGGCACATGAGGCCAAAATAAATAGACAAACAAAACGAATACACTGACAAAACACAGAGTGGATGAACGCTACACCCAAAACAATTGAGACTTAGAATTATGCTTATCGCTTATCGCTTATCTCTTTCTCTCTTTCTCTCTTTCTCTCTCTCTCTCTCTCCCCCGTTCTCCACTCCCGAACACACAACCGCGAATATGTGACAACGTGCATCTATATATACTGTTGTGCTGGGATTCAATTACCAATTAATTATTCACTTGAATCCCAACACGTGAATTAATAAAGTGCAATTCCCTGTGCTCACATATTACTACATTTTACTTGCATGTGAAGTGCTGTGCAATCCTCGTGCCTAAATATACATATACATTTTTTAAACACTCGTGTTACACAGAACCGTTTATATCCCGTGTACCAATGTCTATACACCAACATTTAAACACACCACACGCAACACATAACAGATAATATACACAGGGGCGGGCACTCGTCACAGAGGGTATCAGCACAAAGATCCCAACTGTTTAAATGCCATTCTACTTGTGTCTGTACCAATCTAGACAAGCCAATAACACAAAGCATATCACTAGTGAGAGAGAAATGAGCAGCCCAAAAGGGTGAATCCCATCTGTGTTCTTCCTGTTCTTGTTGAAAAACATCCAGTTATAGAAAATCTATTGAACTTGCAATGTATAGCAATGTGAAAGAGAAATGGCTAGCCATTCCGGTAGAGTTGTGCACTGCACTATTTGGTTTTGAATTGAAACAGATATTTTATTCATGTTCTGTACATCAAACTGAAACACTGAGCAGGGGGCAAGCTCCCTGTTCCCACGTGTGTTTTTGCTTGAAGTCAAATCAACTGAATCCCACTCCAATACCTGAAAAAAGCCTGTCCATTTCATTGCAACTAAAAAGTAATCAACATCTTTCCTCCAGTATTTAGTGCCCCGCCATCCTTTCTTTTACAAATTGTGTTTGAAAGACTCGCATCAACTGATTTCTGTTTCGTTTAAAGCAATACAAGTTCACATTCCCATGCCTTGTCAATCACTTTTTAGAACTTTATAGGAAATCGATGTGTAGACTTTATCGTTTCAGGCACCACCTCATTTGTTCATGCCAAGGCTAATACTTCTCATGATAAGCCAAGATGACTGCTTTTCCATGCAAAGGTTGATAATGATTTTTGTCTGCTTGTTTTTTATGTAAACCAATGCTGATTTCAATAATGAAGCACATCACTGAATCATTACTCAAATATTGTTTTCTCGTTGTCAGATGAAAGTTCATTTTTGACCTTGACCTTTTCATGATGTTTTCAATCATTCTGATTTTTTTTTTTTTTACAATTACTTAAGTTTGTGTTAATCTGGTTTTACTTGATTTCAGTTGCCTGTCATATACATACGTATAGGCTAGATCAGCCAAATATCTTCACTGTAATTCAGTGAAGAATGAGTACTTGTAACAAAGCAAAAATTACTCAAAAACCAAATGTTACTGTAGATTGACACATTTAGATCCTTTATTGCACTGAGCCCAGTGCTCTTTTCTCTATTATACGAGGTGTATGTACAGTTGATCCTGTTTTCTGTTCAAATCAGAATTTTTTTTCAATTATTTTGGGTGGGCTGGAAGACAAGGCTTCTATACACAGATGTCACTCTCAGTCACAGGGCAGAGTGGGAGAGTTGTTGTAACCGGCAGTGTCACTGACGTGAGATGAGGCTCTTTTAAATAATGGTTTAGACTGCCAGTCCATGCCCACCATCTGTCCTGATACATTAGTGCTGTGGTTCGGATCTCATAGATTGGCTGCAGCCTCACTGAGGTTAAAAGGAAGAAGAGTGTAACAGGCAGTGGTGTGTGATATTCTACCGGTAAAGAGTCTATAGATTTCAAGTAAAATATCGGTTCAAACCTACAAAAATGACTATTTGTAAATGTACACATTTCAGAAAGCATCTTTCTTGTAATACAATTTGTTATGTATATATTTGCAAGTGCAAGTGACCAATAGGGGTGTGTTTTCATCACACTTCAGAAATTGTAGCTTATAAACCAGATCTAAGCTGAAACAGCAAAATATAATTATAAAAACAGGCATAATGTGATATTAAACAAGTAAGAATTAGAATATTCTGGAAATATAGCTGGTATAAGTATCCCTTCAATGTTCCACAGTAATGTATGAAAGAGTAAAGCTGTCACTGAAGACTGCTGGTCCTGTGCAGCAGGGTGAATAATCCATGGTACATGAAACCACACAGGAGGAGAAAACCACCAGGTCATTAACACAGAAGGAGTAAAACCACCAGGTCACTAACACAGGAGGAGTAAAACCACCAGGTCATTAACACAGAAGGAGAAAACCACCAGGTCATTAACACAGGAGGAGAAAACCACCAGGTCATTAACACAGAAGGAGTAAAACCACCAGGTCACTAACACAGGAGGAGTAAAACCACCAGGTCATTAACACAGAAGGAGAAAACCACCAGGTCATTAACACAGGAGGAGAAAACCACCAGGTCATTAACACAGGAGGAGTCTCTGGAACAACATAGAAACATGCCTTGGAAAGAATTGAAGCTTGTTGGTCTGATGGTTGTATTATCTCAAGATCTCCAATTCCAACATTAACTATGTACTGGCAGTAATTGAATTCCCAGCCCTTTTCATCTTCTCCAAATTGCTATTGATATCTTCTGTTCTTCAGGGAGCTCATTAGATTGTGAAGGAAACATCTCTTAACATATCTGAAGTGGTGATAGCAACAGAGTACATCTTGTGTCTAGTATAACAATGTTCTAATTGGTCTGTATTATACCACCCACAGGAGCAGCCTGACCCTTCACTATGTTGTATTTATTTGATGTTTCTGTCTCTGTTTATTTTTGTAAGCTTCTTAAGGAATGATTAGACAATGACATAACGTTTATGTTTTCGAAGTAACATACTATAGTTATTATTTAATAAAAAGTGTATTAACCCTTCAGTATACTAACATGGATATAAGTTAATGAAGACAGAGTTGGTATTGTTGCTTTTACTTCAGTGGTCAGTGAAGTTCTGAAGAGCAAGCAACAACGCTGGTCTATATCTGTCTACCACAGATGGCGCCACAAACAGGCTGCCTCCCAGACTTTAGTATACATACAAAATATGCATTATTCAGATATTTCACAAGCATTCAATTATTCTTGCAGTAAGTACTTTATTTGTGTTATCTTGTGCGTGCTACACCACAACATATCAAATATCAGCCTATAGTTAATAATGTAGTACAGAATAAAGGTTATATCTACCTAGTCCTGGGAGCTCATTGCTAGCTTAGATGTTGGTCTGTGCTTCTCGATCTCAGGAGCCCCCTGAACCAGCAGCCCTGCCCCCTTATAACAGTGTTACAAAAATTAAACTTATTCCTACAAGTATTCTAACCACAACAAGGAAGCCCATATCTAATTCCAAACATAGCATGCTCTCCCACATAGCCCAGTCCTTTAACACATTTGAATATATTTTTTTGTAAACTTGGAGAAATCTCAGTTGGAATAAGAATATACTGTTACTTTAAAGTAATTGTACAGTAGGCTGCAAAATTCTTTTATAATGCATTTATTTCCAGCTATATGATTGGCGAAAAAGCATGAATGGAGAAAATTTTTGTAACTGTTTTTAAGGTTCATATTGATCGAAGGTGATTCTCGAAGATAGGCAAGATGTTATGGTTCAATACATTTTAAAATAAAGGTCGTGTACTACTTGTTATCCACCTGTCCTCATAGAATATTCACACACCATTTACCACAGGGCAATGAAACAAAAAAAACAAGCTGCCAATGTTACAGAACTAGCAGCAAACAACTAAGGTGCACTTAGAAGATCTTTAATTACTGTAACCTTCTTAACATTTTGTTTTGAAAGAAGTAGTGCTAGTATAGCACCATGGTAATACATGCTTTAGGAAGATGACCCACAGTGCTGTTTCTTACAGCGAGACTCCCGGTCCTCTCATCCCCTTACTTAAACATTCTGCGCCTGCATTCTGATTCTGCTCAGTGGTCCCAGAAAGACAGCTTCTTACTGCTTTGTTTCTGCAAACAGCCTCTTTTACACGTTAAGGAGGACAGCAGCACCACATGCACACCCTGGAGAGTAAGAACAGCTCCAGAGATTCCAGTACAATGAAAACATTTCACACTTTCTTGGAGAAGGGAAAGCGGCAGAACTACAAAGCTATGATTTTTACCACTGTCAATCTTCAGCTAGTATCCCAGCATTCCAAGTCCCACGTCCACATAATATGAACTAATGTCTAGGTCAAGGTTGCATGTCATTGTCAGTTTCTAAACAGAATAATAAGTCCATTACATGGGTTCAATGTATATAACACAAAAGGGTGCCATGATCTTTCCAGAATGTTCCTATACCACTAAACCAAAGGTTATATCAAATTCACAACATTATGTAGAGTGCACGAATGTCTACAAAATATTATACTCTGGTTGGTTGTTGGTTTCACTGACATAAAAACTTCAACAGTGTTCAGAATTGACTGGAAATATACCTGCAGTTTTTGGGGGGGGTTTTATGCTCAGTAATTGTTTTCTGAGTACAGGTACTTCCTGTGTCAGAGTGGGTTTTCGCCCAAATCTTTTAGTCTTGGGGCCTGTTGCACTGAAATGCTTTGCTTATTTTATATAAAAGTTCAGGGTGCTCCCTGTTAGAACACAGCATTATGTTTGGTGTATGGTGGATCCAATCGCTTGGAAATGTTACATTTTCTTTCCCCTGTTCCATCCCGAAGCAGGCCTGATAGCTGCTAGGCCTCTGTATGATGTGTGATGCTGCTGGAGCCAGGAATGCTGGGTAGTGCTGGCTACAGAATTAGTGTTACGGAAGGAGATCGAGGCATATCGTAATACCTGGGCAGATATATAAAAAGGGCTGTGTGTCTTGTTTTTGATGTCCTCTTCTTGGTGCATGGTGTATGATATAGTAGACTGCAGGGTCTGTCTTAATATACAGTATATGTTACCAGAAAACGTGGCTGTAAACTGGTTTTCCTTTTGTTGGTTTAGCCAAATAAATCATCTTTGTTTTCTTTCAAATACACCCCCCTTATGTCTACCTAAAACCTGCATGCAAATTAAATTTCTTCACTTTCAAAAACATAAAAAAAAGTAGTTTTTGCATTTCAGCGTGTATGCTGTTTCCTCAGTACAAGTGCACAGAGGTGATGTTTTAGTTCCAGAATTTCATTAGCAGAGGTTTACTAAACATAAGCTGTGCAAATAACCACTGTGTGTAGAAGAGTTACTTTGTGCATTACACAACGTGTCATTCTAGTGCAAAGAGGATTACACACAGCCTGGCTTGCAGGAGCATTTCCTATGTCATGCTTTTTCTATAAATGATATGTATTATATCAATTGGCATGTTATTCACAGTGTTGGGTTTCACAAATTAACCAAGCCAAATTATTGATGAATAAATATCATGGGTTTTTTTTGGTTGTGCTAATGTTCTTGTTTCACTACATGTACACAATTAATTATTCAATTAAATGATATATTTATTCTATATATAGATTATGCTGCATAAAAATACAGCTGAATAACAAAGTCTAAATTAAGACAGTAAAATAAACAGATGGCCCTAAAAGCAAAGGCAACCTAGTAAGAATAGTAATTCAAAACTACTCATCCCCTCTAATTAACCTATATAATGCATGATCAACGCACGTTGAAACCCTGTTTGCCATTCTCTTCATTCACAGCCACGTTTTCAAAGCATGGTGTGCATTATATAGGAAGTTTGGATAAGGTATTAGTTGTTTGTTGGTCATTTCAAATTATCTGACTTCGATATAAAGCCTTGGCAGTGTTTTTATTGACCTTTGGCATGCAGTGTGAATGTACCGTTTGTGTTCCTGCTGTGCCCTGTTCTATTAAAATATTTAAGACATCTGCAAGCACACATCAAATTGTTAATATAGTCTAAGACTGGAAGTCTCCAGTGCAGTGATAGTATATAGATCCGGACGGGAAATCAGAAATCTGTAGCAACTGGGTTGTTTAGGACTGTGAGTCATCAGTCTATATATGTAGGCTCCTTTTCAGCGTTTATTTTTAAGGGCTCAGAAAGTAAAATATTTTGTTGAGTTGACTTGAGCTATTAATGCGATCATTTTCAATGTATTCTTTGCTTCTGAACAGCAGCTGAACAAATGCAGCTAGGCAGAGATATCCAAATGAAGGGAAATCACAGCAATAAATAAGTGTAAATCATGCACATGTAACAAATTGTAAGAAACATGGGTTCTAATTTATGTTTTATACATTAATATAGTGTAACGACGGGCAGTGTTGTGTGATACACTGTGTTACAGATTCTGTCCCATGTTGGTGAAATGAATGCAGAAGAGCACGGCTCTTTAGCATAGCGGTTCGCGCCCAGCCCCCTCCCTTGGGTTATACTTTCATTTTAGGTATTTTTTTAATCACTGTTTGTGGTGGTGGTGGTGGTTAGCATTGCTGCCACACAGCGCCTGGGTCCTGGGTTTGATTCCGGCCTAGGGGTCTGTCTGTGTGGAGTTTGTATGTTCTCCCTGTGTCTGTGTGGGTTTTTCTGGGTATTCCAGGTTCCTCCCACGGTCCAATGACATGCTGTTTATGTTTGACGTTTCCTTTAGTACTGTAATGTGTTTTGTAGTCATTCTGAGCTCTTCTGGACTCTGCTGTTCCAATATTGAGATGATATCAATCTGTCTTTACCTTTAAAGAGGGGGTTGAAAGGTTACACTGTCATGAGGAAGCTAGATCAGTGCAGGCACTTAGGATTCTCCAGCCAAGCTCAAAACAGACACAACGCCAGGTAAAGGCAGATTTAGAGAACAGTGGTAATCACTCAGTATTGGAGCAACAGAATAATCACATTGTATCCAAACATCATTAAATGCAGTCACAATGACATTGAAGCTGCTCACTGTTTAATATAAAATGCAATGGCTCAAGGACATCACGTATTCATGTTCATACCTAACCATTGTTATTACTGGTAAAGGTATAAGTCCCTCCTAGTACCTCGTCCATACAGGGTTATGCTGCCTGACATTCATAGCAACAGCTGTCAGGTGTGACTGGCGTATAAGAGATTTTAGAAGAAAGCAATGGGTTGTGACAGGAAGCATGTAAACTGGTAAACTGGTCTCAGCTGAGTACAAGCCCTGCTGAGGCTGTCACTTTTTCGATATCTCAGGCGTGCAAGCTTTTAATTGTAGACTGACTGCATTAAGCATGTATATTACAATTTACAAAAAAGGGGGATGCTTGCTGTAAATCAAGTGGCCTTATTTTCTAGTGCTTTAAGTTCAGCTTGTCCAAGTGTTTATTAAAGTGGATTTGTAAGATCAATTATAAATGTACAGTAGATCCGTTTGAAATTGCAATTAAAATATGTGAAATGCGCGTTTGCCTTACTCTAGCTGTGTGCATGTTCTGACTGCTGTGCAGCTGGTTACCTGCCATGCTGTACCATTGAGCCCTCATGCACACAATAACACTCAGTGTGACAGAAACAAACAGATTGTATTTCTAAAACTGGTATGGGCACATGGACTTTGACCAAACCACATACTTTCTTTTAATTGAGTTCCCTTTTCATTAATTCAGAGGGCATCAAGCCCCTAATCTCATTTTGCAATTGTTTTCACTGTTGGAGATCCAATGCTTTCCCATGCGTCATTATACCCTAAAGGGCTAGCTGCTGTTGTCACATCTCACAACTGCAGAGGTCAAATAGACTTGTTTCCTCTCATTTAGTACCCCTCTGTGGAATTCAAGCAGACTTGTTTCCTCTAGTTTAGTACCCCTCTGTGGAATTCAAGCAGACTGATAGTTCCTCGAATTTGGATGGTGGTCAGTCCCAGTTTGGGGTACAGATTATCTGAAATTGAAGCAGACTTGTTTCCTATAGTTCCTCATATTCGGACGGTGGTCAGTCCCAGTTTGGGGTACAGATTATTTTATGTACATATTTAGAGGTGAACTGTTGGCCACACTACAACATAATTTTCCATTAGGATTCATGGAGGGAGAAGCAATGCCTCTTACTCATGGTAAGCAAGTATGTACAGTACATACCTTCACACAAATTGATATGATCTGTAATCCTTTCAGAATTAAATGTTTTCCTTTAAGAAAGAAATGTGAAAATAAGAATTTGGAGTAAATAGCTTTGAGAACCTAGACCTTTGTAAAATAAAAAAGGTCAGTATTTAGTTATTTATGGAAACATTTGGAAAGATAATGTATATTATGAAAAAAAAAAAAAAAGGTCCTTTATATATTTATTTTGTTATAATAATATAATAACCATACCTACATTCATTATTATGCGTTAAATACCTTGAGCTTGTAATGTTCAGCTTATAAATGTGTTCATGTGGAAGGGTGTGGGAAAGCACAAGGCAGACACAAAGTTTGAATATGAAACGGCACAGCCACCCAGATTTATTGTTCACAGCTCTATTGGCAGGTGCTTTGTTGGCAGTGTGGTGGCACTCTACCAGCAATGGTATTGTGCCCCACTCCTCATAAACCACACGCACAGGGGTGGAAACCAAAAGAATAAGCAACAAGGTGAAAGGAAAAAGGAAAACAAAAACACTTTAAGGAAAACTACAAAATAAAACAAAAAATGTGATTTAAGCTAGATACTGTAGACACAGCTACTGTTTTCTATCCTCTCCTTGATACAGAGGGACGGCTCAGTCCCACTAAACTACCGAGTGTAACAAATAAAATTAAACAGCCTGTGTGTGGCTGGCTTGCACCACCAGGTTTGTCTCACGCTGGAGTCGCCACTTTGTCTCCTTTACTCGCTGCTCCAGAATTTCCAGGTTTCCAAATGTCATGATTCTGCCGTGAAGTCACACTCCACTATACTTCCTGTATGAGCCAGAAAGGATACAAAAACAGTGTTTTTTTTTTATTTAGCTATTCACCCCATATAGTCCCACCCCCTGTCAATGACAGAGCACCAGCCAATTCATTCACAGCTGACTTCTGTCAAAAGACATTGCCTGACAGCGTGGGAATACACAGGGTTTCCCAACCCCCCTATAAGCTAACAGCCAGTCCAGATCCCTCCCGTCTCACAGTCACTTACTGACATGTTGAGCTGTAAACAATTGGGTTTTTCAATGGAATATATCAAATGCAAGCAAAATGTAGGACTATGCTTTTGTGCATTATTATGTTTGATGGTATTGATGGAAGTGTAGGACTATGCTTTTGTGCATTATTATGTTTGATGGTATTGATGGAAGTGTAGGACTATGCTTTTAGTGCATGTATTATGTTTGATGACAGAACTGCTCATTCACTGAAAGGCCAAACAACATTTGCATAATCTTTTTGAAAATTTTGATTGGTGTCTCAGCCGGTGCTGAGATAAGCAGGCAGGGAGGCAGGGAGGCTGCTAGCCTACTTGGCGAGGCTGAAAATGAGGTGGAGGTTGGAGAGGAGGAGGTCAATTCAAAGCATGGCACAGACTGCAAGGAGAGGTTTTCATGTACCTGACTTGAATGGTATTGATAGCTGCTACTGACTGAGGGATGATATGAGGGGGTTACCTCCTAAGTCAAATGTCTGCTTGATGTGGTGATGGTTGCAATGATTTTCCTGTCAATCGGAGAAGAAATGATCATTTGAAATCCGATACCCATCCACCTAAAAACAAATAGATTTTGATAGGCTATACGAGAGATTCATCAGTCATTGCAGGCTGCAAGCTACTTTATGGATCTAAAACAGTCCATTTATCATATTAATAGGACTATTAACACACCTTCCTACCAAATTGAGTGAACACACAGGTTACAGAACATGGAGCAGCAGGAAAGCAGTAAAGGAGTAAGCCTCCAGAGACTCATTCTTCAAGCCGGGCCGCTACAGCTCCCATGCAGGTCTAATTAATAACTCTTCAGAAATAATGGAGTCCCGGAGCTAATGTGTGTCTGACCCCTCCTGGCTCATCCTCTGTGGGGAGGAGCGAGGCAGAGACGGAGGTGAGGTTATTATTATGGAGAACCTGTCTAAAGGGAGAAAACTGTGCCATTAATAAGAAAGGAGCAACAGCATGAATACATTTATTCTTAAACAGGGCAGTCCGATGTGCTGAGGGACCAGAGCTGCTGATCCTCACTTGTTGCTTGTCTTTCACACAGATTTCCCTCAAGAACACCATATAACCCTTATAAAGGTTTCCCATAGTAATAGAATAGCAATGTGTAATAAAGCATAGCGAAAGCATGGCAAAGCATAGCTAAAAATTGTAAAACCAAGAGAGGTATGGTAAAGCATATTACAAACATTGCAAACCATGTGTAACAGGGGACTCCTGCACAATTGAAGGATGATCGATTCGATGACGATGCGGATGCGTGATCGCTGCATGATTGACAGGAGACTGAGACTGGAAGGTTGAGATTGACATGCCCCGCATGGTGCACAGGTTTATTTACATACAGACTACATACAGGAACACCATGTGATGCTACAAGCAATGGACAAACCCCCAGCCTTGGAGTATACAGACAATCACCGTTAGAGGCGGTCGCTTCATTTCCTGAACCCAGTCGTTCAGCAGCACAGACGGGCCGATGCTTCGGCAGCAGCAGTGCTCTGACCCATATGGCTTTACAGCAGCCTTGGTCTGTGTAATCGGACCCTTTTATTCCTGGTGCTCTGCTGCACCACGCACACCTACTCATTAGGAGCTCACAACTGGTAAATACACACACGCTGCTCATTCCCGTAACTACACACAGCAGGCAGGCTGCTACACACAGAGCGACAGGCTCACCATTAAAACTAATCTTGTTTTTATTTCTACAATCACAACACCGGTATTTATAGTACTCTATCACAGAAGCCTCCTCCTTATGCGCAGGGCTCCACCATGGTAAACCCCGTCCTTATTTGCAGCCCTGCTACACCATGGTAAACTAGACGAAATGCATAGTATAAAACTTTTGAAAAAGCTGCACGATTACCGTGCAAATGCAACAGGTTAATACTGTATAGTGGTTCTGACACCCTTCTTTATACAAAATGCTTTAATTCACTTTGATATTATATAAATATGGATATGTAGGTACTGCAAACGAACATTTCTCTCAACACATCAGTTTTCAATCACCGGTATGCCAAATTTTAGGACTGAGACATCATTTTAAAAAATACATCTATGAACGTAATTTAGGTATTTTATTTAACATTAATTGTGCAATTAAAGAAACTACAAAGTGATATCGCAAAAGTTTACCAGAAACCACAATAGTACAATATTTCATATTAGATTTTGAAATGTCACATTTAAAATGTTTCAGTTTTTCGTTAAGTATTTGGAAAACTACAAAGCTGTATGTAATTAATGGTATGTTAACGTAACATTATTCAGAAGGTTTCATTCCGCTTCATGAAGCAAACTTAGTTAATTATATCAGGTGATATAAAACATTTGGCCAAGCTGTATTGTGTAAATAGCCATCAAAACCAGTGATGGTAGAGGAGTGAAGAGGTTTCTTCTAACCACTGTAGAGTCTTGGAATGGTATTGTTTAAATGATTGGATCCTAGTCTTCCACACCATAGGTGCAGGGAATTCAATCATCTTTCAGAGCAGAGCAAACTTCTTGTACTGCATTGTAAGTGTATTTTGTCATACCCGGCTTGGACTTCACAGCTAATTCTGTACTGTAAAGCATTCCAATGGACTGTTCCGCACTGATTAAATATGAATAGTACTGTATCTGTGCCACACATTCTGTCATATATAAAACCTGCATCTCCTTGTTTTACTCTGATGCACTTTGATAGAGTGCTCGTATTAACCGCTCACTTGGTTTGCTTGCCTTACCAAATCAAATTTCAAAGTGATAACCTTTTAGGTCAATCTGGAGAGTAAAGTTTATAGCAGATTTCCACATCCAACTTCCCCCCAGAACATGGTGGCCCACAACCGATTGACAGTATTTTATATGGCTGTGCTCAAACATGTGTTTGACTTAGCTGTGTGATGACAGTCTTGCATCTTTGTAGCGTACAAAGCACGGGCAATATAAAACAAAGCAGCATCTGTAATTTTACCAGACAATGAGGAGAACTCGATTTGTCAATGAAACTCATTACTTTCAGGAAAGTATACCTGCTCCAGGAGCTGGGCAGAGTTCAAAAAAGCCATTACTACTTCTGGGTGCTTCTGTGTTTTGTGTCTCCTTTTTAAAAAGGCACTGGTGGGGAAGCAATTGTTATGCATTGTCTGTTTTATTTGAGTAATGAGAAAAGAGGCTTTATTTAGCTGTGATTGAACAACACAGCACATTTTATTGTGAGGGGACAGAACAATTGCATATAAACAACAACTAACAAGTTTTCCAGTCATTTTATATTATTGTATTTTGTCTATATACCCTATGACAGCAAATTATCTTAGATACTAATAATACATACACTTCAAATTTCCCCACAGCCTTTGCCTCTTTAAGAAAACTATAGTTGCTTTTCTGACTGTTTTATTAAAAAATACTTAAATCTCCCAAAAGAAAGCTTGATTTGATTGCAGTTGACTGTTTTCTGCAGAGAACATTGATAACAAAGCAAAGAATATGCACTAGGGATGGCCTGAGAACTTCCACTTTGTGTTATTAAAAAAATAAGATTAAAATGGTAAAAACAGCAACAGGATTTCAACGGAACTTCCTTCTGGATCTAGGGATGGGACGGTATACAATTTGCACGGTGTGATAACTGTTAAAAAAAATACCGTTGTAACAGGGGCATGTCCATCGGGGTGGCGTGGGGAGGCAGCCACCCCACCCATCGGAGAACTCTGCTACCCCGAACACCACCCCAGCTGGCAACTCCAAATATGTAAAATATTTACAGACTGACTGACCAGAATCCCCTACGCCCTTCCCCCCTACGCGTCCCTTACTAGGATTATTGTCTTTAAATATTTTTGTTAATATTAATGGATGCGGTTGTCATAGAACTTGAAGAGAAACAACCTTTGTGTATGTATTTTGTTTAAGTAAACATGGCCCATATAGTCCAATGAGAATACATGTGGAGGACGGAGGGGGTGGGTTTCAGTGGTATGGGTAGTTTGACACACAGCTCAGCAGACCACTCACGGCGACTGTGAAGTTAAGCTTCCAATTATCCAAGCAAAAGGAGGCGGAGCAGAAGAACCCTGAGGTAAACTTAGCTTTTTGATAATTAAAAATAATAAACACTTAGTTCAAATATAAAAAAAAGGACTAGAGCAATCGTATTGCATAAAACCAGAGCTCTGTTAAACATTCGATACATGTAAAAGTGTCGGTCAGTAGTAATATTGTAAAGGTTAATACAAGTTTATTTATAAATTCATGGTACCTAACCTATAACGATACACGAGGATGCATGCATCTTTATAACTGTATTTTAAACGTCAGATAAATGATTGAAATAGCCTGTATAAAGTCTTATTATTTTTGGAAGTGGATAATTAAGAGCAGGTAGGAGGTGAATTGAAAATAATGAACGAAAGGCTTTATTTTAAAATTAACCTAGAATAATATATGTGTCTGTTATTACAAAACACAATCCTAATGGATCAATGCCTTATTTGCCAAAAATTTTCCTGAAATGAAATATTATTGCCTTCTCCAGTCTCTTCTTTATCATAATAATATTAGTAATAGAGACTCGAGTCATGTTCCATACACATGTACTATTTACTATTTAAGGTGTTTAAAATAGGTAATTGTCACTATAAGGGTAATTTTCAAAACATTTTGTTCCTTTACAAAATCTGCTCCTCCACTTACTCCAAATTAGCCTCAGGGCAGCTAGTTCTCCAAAAAGCTTTCAAAGCTTTATTCAGGCATTGCCAAAGCTTTTATAATACAAAACAGAAATAATAAAACAGAAATGAAATTACAGAACATAACAAACACAAAAACCATTGTCCCCTTCCCTTTGAACAATATAACTACCTCCCTCTTTCCACTCTACCCTCCCTCATCAGCAGTAACCTATGGTCGTGTATGCAGGGTGTCTACACACTGTCCCTCAGGTTATGGCAGGCAGACACATACTGTGCTGCTAGATTTGTAGTTCACTCCTCCTCTCCCAGAAGGATGGGGATTTTACTGAACTGGAGGAGGTTAAAATCTGCCATTTGGTTTTTCGCTCTCTCTCTCTCTCTCTCTCTCTCTCTCTCTCTCTCTCTCTCTCTCTCTCTCTCTCTCTCTCTCTCTCTCTCTCTCTCTCTCTCTTTCTCTCTCTCTCTATATACATATATGTATGATATGGATTATCCACACCTTTAATACACTATAACTGGTTTTAGCAAAATAAATGTGTACATTCAGAGTGTACATTCAGTATTTGTTAGATAAATAAATGAAAACATGAAAATTTTATTCAGTATTGGACATCGCAAAAACATACCTGTCCAAAATAATTGCATATTTCTCTAAAAACATGATTTTCACATTTATTCACACCCTCTCTAATTGTTTTGGGCAGTGTATTTTTTACATTTTTAAATCTCATTAGTGGTGTGCAAAACTAGTAAATATATGTTTAATATCATTACATTACATGAATAGAAGCATTATATATTAATAATTATTAATATTATTTTAGATATTTCAAGATTCAGAAATAAAGACCCAATGAGACTTGAAGATTCCATCAAAAAAATTCAAGGAAGTGGCGCCTGAAGTTTTCAGTCCTCGTGGTGCAAAGCACAGTCGTGGTTGGAATACTTTCAAAGCAGAGAAGCACTGGACTGCTTTGCTCTGCCAAGTACACCTCCGGACCCAGCTTTCACGTCAACAGGTTACTCCAATTGGAAGAAGGCTACATTCAAAGATGGTGGATTTGCCTCACATGTGAAATCAGAATACCATGCCCAGGCAATGGGAGCTTGGAAAAAATACCAGAAAGACCACAAGAAAAAGATACAAGAGAACCGGCGTTATATCAAGATGATAACAGCAGTGTTCCTTTTAACTGCAACACAAAACATTGCTCAGAGAGGACAAAGAGTCTAAAAATAAAGGAAACTTTCTGGAATTTCTACATTTGGTTGGAAAGCAAAATTCATTAGTAGAAAGAAAGCTGTTGGAGCATCAGAACGCACAATACACAAGCAACACCATACAGAATGAAATGCTCCAGTGCTTGGCAGACGTGGTTCGAAAACAGATTATCGATGAGGTGAAAGAAAGTAAGCAGTTTTCCATAATAGCTGATGAAACCAAAGACATGAAAAAGGGAGAACAGCTCTCTGTTGTCTTTAGGTACTATTATAATGGGGCAGTACATGAAAATATACTTCCAGCAGATCTCAGTTGTTAATAAGCAATGGCTTTGTACGGCCTTTTGTTATAGTAGAAAATTGCGTGAGGTTACATCACAAATGGGATCTTAACCACTGAAGTCTCGTGAGCATAAGGTACGGCTTTCGGACATATTTCCAAGGAAAAGAAAAACTTTGTGTTTGGTGAATTTAAGATGCTTTTTAGCATGAGAAGACAATGCAGTGTGAGGAATGTGGGGGCTATGTGTGTGCTTCGTCACATTCTCACGACAATGGAGAGACGAATGTGTGTGCTTTGTCACATTCTAACGAAAATAAAGAGAGAATTAGGAGTTTCTAAACTGCATGGAACTCCTGCCATTGAATGTTAATAAACATTCTTTTAGATTAAACACTGCTTTGAAAAGTGAAAATAAATATCTAACCCCTTTCCAAACAGTTGAGAAAAGGTTTCATGAACTGCAAACTTGATTATTTTTATTAAAATGATCTTTGGTTTAAAAAAATTACTTATGGTTTAACACATGATCAAGCCTGTAGCCATACTATAGTGGAAGATGGGGGTGGAGATTCAATTCAGCCTTCCCTCCCGGGCAATAAAGAACAAGTGTTTTCTAAAAGTATAGCCCAGGTTGTAAGTGGGAAATGTCTGCTTAAATGCCATAGAAATGGTTCTGCTGTAAGCGGTTTGCTAGATACAGGGGCCCAAGTGAGTATTTTGGATCGTCAGTGGAAAGAGAGACAGTTGCCTGCTGACAAAGTAAGATCCCTGATGGAACCGAGGGAGGCCTTGATATAATTGCTGTGAACAGGGAACTATAATTTGACGGCTGGGTCGAGGTGCAAGTGGACCTGTCAGGAGATGGTCGCTCATCTCCCTCCATATGGGTACCATGAGGCTAGAGAGGGCATTGCTAAGATTCAAAGTAATACAGGAATTGAGTAAAGGGCATTCAGGTGGGGGACAGGAAGCCATTTCCACTGTAGCCAATCTTCTTAGCAGGACCATGGGGATCCAAAAAGACAAAGCCAGTGCTATAGTAAATGTTGTTCAGACCAGGGTCACTATAGGGCAGGAGGACTATGCCACAGTAAAAACTGGGAGAGAGGTGGTCATTCCACAATGCCAAGTCGTCCATGTTAAACGCAGAGTGCATTTTAAACCTAAGAGTGACAAAACTGTGGCCCTATTTGAGCCAAAAGATGAGGGCATGTACTTGGAACAGCTAGACACTGTCGAGGGCCTTGTTGAAATCCACAATGAAGAACCCCCTTCCAGTACCCATTGGCAACTACACTAGACATAATATAACGCTGCCTAGTCGAGCGGTAATGGGGAGTTTCCAGACGGTTTTTATGACTGCCTGCGGCAATGTGGCCGCTCACTGTGGACAGGTGCAAAGGTGACGCAGTGCAGGAATAATCACAGCCAGACAATTGTAACAACAAACAAAGTGATTCCTTGGACACGACAAAACAAACAAACACAACACTCATAATTACAATACATGGCCTCCTTCCGGTTCAGCTTTAACCATACAGAGGAACAAATCACTTTGCTAAGCTTCCTTTTGTACTGTCAAGCATGACCCCTTGGTTAACTAGTGTAATCGCACCTCCAATACGCGGCTGCCACGTCGTTTCCCTTCTGGGTCGATGACTTATTGTTTTGCAGCTTCGCCCCCTTTCTAGATGACTGACTTCTGTCTAACCTTGGGAATTAATTGTCTGGCCATCCAGTCCAGGGCACTCTGTTCCCTTTACACAGCTCCCTCACAGGTCAGGAGGGAGATTTATCACCAAGAATCATTTTGCTTTTGTCACAACCATGTAGCTGGAGTTGGTGAAGTGCTCAAATCCTTGCAAAACCACAGTGTAAATCTGAGACGCCTAAGTGTGAATTGCGTAGGTGAGAGATCCGGTAAGTAGGACAATTAGTCTCAGCAGATGGGATACAGATTTACCCTCATGACCTTGAAGCTGTCCTTAGTTTGAAAGATAACACAAAACAAAAAGGCACGTTGGCCAAAATAAACAAACCCCAATACACAGTATTACAGTCCAGTGAAGTCCAGTGTAGTTTGTGAGACGGAGTGTCGTGCTCGGGTGCAGGTGCAGCTGATAGTGCTGCTTCTGGGCTTGGGTACTGGCTTGATAGTGACAGTTCACAGGATGCAGCCAGCTATCTGCAGTGCACAGACAGGATACAGTGCAGAAGGGACGTGTTGGGTTGCTGTGCAGGTGCTTGCAGCGTTGGTGATTCCGGCTGTAATACTGGCTCAAGAGCATCAGTTCCCAGGATAGCAACAGCAGTCTGGATAGACACAACAGGCCCACACCATGCATTTAAATAATAATAATAATGAAACTAAACATAGGGGACTGGTGTACTCCATCAATTCCTCTGAAGAAGTTGCCTTTCTTTGATAGTAAGGGTACGTTCGTGGTTGGATTTTTTAATGGTTCCCTTGTTGCCTAGGGTTTCTGCTGATGGTGATATTCTGCGTCTGTCATTGTCGTAGACATTTTAATTGAGATGATACAAAAACATCCCTCGTGTTTTTTTTTTGTTTGTTTTGTTTTCGGTTTGTGTCTTAATCCCCTGAATTAAAACAATGAAAATGTAAATTCTGCCATGAAAGTTCAGGTCGTTTATTGCCAAATGAATGTTCCTGGTCTGCTCAGTGGGACATTGGAAGCACAGGCCTGCAATAAAACTCTTCTTTGTCAAACAGTATTTTCCTTTATAAAAGTATTATGTGTTTAGGAAAAAAAATGTATGCAGTGTCATTATGTAGCAAGAATAAAATAAAAAAAACTAGATAAACTAAAATCCTTCCTTTTCAAACTAAATGCTTCCTAAAAAGTCCTATAATATAAATATCACCAGAACCTAATTTAATCAAGTGAACTAGGTTGATTAAACCACCTTAATGGTGAGATAAATGTACAGTATTAAAATAATACCACTCTCCTACATGATAAAAATTACACTGTATTAAAATGTGCTCTTGCAAAGAAATCTAGGACAAAGGTTGTCTCTTCAGTATTTTCAAAGACCTTGGACTATATTCATAAAGGGTAAAAGCACTTTTTTTTGCAGACATTGCCAATGCCATTAATTAACTTGACTGTATTGATTTTATTGTTACAGCCTGATTAACGCTGGGCTTATCAACCCTCGTCATTTTTTAAGGCAGTCGCCTTTTTATAGTATTTATTTACTGTTATGACCAATTTAGACCTAATTCATAAATCATTAACCATTTTTGCAAGCTGTTTAAAACCCTTTAAATTGCTAAGCATACATGTTCATATTATATTACAGCTAGGGTTCCCAAACTTTTTTACCTGAGGCTCACCTGTTCAGCTGCATTAAACATTGCGGCCCACTAGGAAAATGTCAAATTAAAAGCATTTTATATGTTTAAACCAGTAACAAACCAGTCTTTGAAATGTGATAATCTGGAGATCCAGTCTGCAACCAGCTGGAACAGAGACACCGTTTTCGGACACTCTAATTCCAGATAACTATTCTAGTGTTTGCCTTGGTGTTGGAGTCCGCTGTGTAAGATGTCTAAAATCCTAAAAGTATTTGTAATCAAATCTCTAACTTAGCCCTGATTGATCACCAGAGAAAGAGTTGGATGACCATTTGAAGTCGACATGAATTGAAATATATTCAATCTATGGGGCTAGCAGTGTCGGAGTTTGCGGTGGAATATCCCAGACATAACCCGGTGAAGAGTGCACATATTGGAGGAGGAATTGCTGTTTCAGTGGAATACCTAAATACTTAATGACTCTTGTTCTTTGCAAAGCCATTTCTTTCGTACCCTGAAGCAGGGACGAAACAAGAGTGAGAATTGCCTTCTGAACCAAAACTATATATATGAGACTGATTTAACGATGCTTTGATTATCAAATATTAACGAAAGTAAATATTTGTGTTACTAACGATACCCCTGTTAAGACTAACCTTCATCTTAAATAGCTGTCAGGAATGCAGTTGTAACCTTTAAGGGAATTTCCCATAGACTGTGTTGGATCGCTGATCACCCTGCGGGAGCGGGGTGATGTTGTTTATACTTTCTTTTCTGTACTGTTTAGTTTAATTAATTCTTTCTTTCTGTGTTATTTTAGTTTAGTTGTTGCCCCTTTAATTTTTCCTTTATTTAGTTTTATTTCTGATAAAACTGTTCCTTTGTATTCACTAGAAACATTGTCTAGTCTGATTATTTTGATAAAGGTTTGGTTCTACATGATGTGAATTCAAAATAAGGTATTTTATTATTACAATTTTAATAGTCAAAATGTAAATATACCTTGCACACTAGAAGTGGGACACCCTGGCTCCTATTGCCCAGGAACACCGTTTAATTTAAGCCTACCTTTTTACAACGAGAGGGCGGTTTGTTTGTTTTTTGTATATAATTTTCTATGTATATTAATGAAAAATAGTTTTCCAATTTTTCCCTTTTTTGTTAATATCAAGTTTTTATGTCCTAGAGACACAGTCCAAATTCCTGCCTTTTACAATTTTTTTTTTTTTTGGGATGTATATCATTTATATTTTTCAATATTTTTATATAAAGTTTTTTGCACTTTGAAATACATGGCTTTTCGTTGTTTTTTTAATAGAATGTTTAAAACTGCTACAGGTATTTGCAGATCAAGCGAACTACCCAGTCCTTAATAACAAACCAACAAATACCCTTAACCCATTCAGACCTACATTTTTAGAATGAAGTTTCTTTCACTGTACTTGTGTGCAGATGTGACTTATGAACATTTCTAGTTTTCTTTTTTTTCTGCATCTCATATATCTGACACTAGGCACAGATGGGTGTGTACTTTAGTATGCTGTTCACAGATATCTGTGGAGAAAGGGGACCATTCAGTCAACAGCAGTTGACAGGGTCTGTGATAGCCGGGGGAGTGCCTGAGGCCAATATGATCTGAGAACCACTCACAATTCTGGCTCTGAGCACAGTGAGATTGTCATTGTCATTCTGGAATATGCCATCAGCATATGGATAGACGGTGAGCATTTCCGAGTGCACCTAACCCTAACCCTGGTCAGCGATGATGTTGGAGGTATGCCACAGAGTACCACCCAGAATGATCAGAGGAGCTCTCCCAGACCAGTAGAACATATCCAAGACCATGACAGCCCACCAGTAGCCTGAACAGTGGACACTATGCAATAGGGGTCTAGTGCTTCATGGGTTTGCCTCCATACCCTGGTTCTTCCATCAGTGCTGAACAGTGTAAAAAAGGATTTTTCTGACCACATCACACCAGTGTTCAACGGTCCAATACTTTCTTTAATGGCACCACTGTAGGCAGACCTTGCAGTTTTTCTCAAAAACAAGTGGTTTTCAGAGGGCCATGGTGACAGCTAAGTCCCTGAACTCTGAGGTGTGTTTTTCTTGATTTGACTGCCCATTTCTTTTCGCAAGACATGAAATCTGTTGCCTGTCCCTTTTGTGCAGTGGCTTCTTTCAACCTGAATTGTGCTTTTTGTTGATGTTTTTTTTTCCCTTGTCAACCACTGAATTGTTACATTAGCCAATTCTGCTGTTGCCTTGAACGATGCACCAGAGACACATGCACCAATCATGCCTTCTGTGTGGTCACATCAGCCTTCCATCCCATAGCACATTACACTGAGGGCCTGGCCTGCTCTGTTACTACTTTATAGCCAAGGAATCATGGGAGATGCCACGTGTTGACTCAGATTTGGGCACCTTCTCCTCTCTTTGGCATCCTGCAGTTAGTGGCCAACTGATGCCAGGAGCATTCATTGCCTCAACTAAGTCTATACACATTTACTACTGAACCTCTCTTTAAAAAGCCAACAGGTCCAGAGATCTATTCATGTGCTCTGCAGAGTTCCTATACAGGAGCCATGCACATCGGTAATCAACAATATACAGGTCTTGAACTAGATACAAAAAACACTGAACCAGATACAACAGTACTGCACCAAACACAACAACTATAACAACATCAGAGCTTTCGTTCTGCAGCACTACCCTGTGCGAGTTACCCTGCGAGAGCTACGCTGAGGGAGCCTTCGTTCTTCACAGATATACTTTTGAATCTGTTCGCTCTGATTTGTGAATTTCTGCTTTGATTGACAGTCCTCCAATGCTGCCTTGCTATACTTTATTTTTCTACAGTTCCAGCTGCCGCCGGTGTCTGCTTTTCAATATTAATAGAAAAAAAATACACAGAATGTCAGTTTGTATTACAATACCTCTCTTTAGCAATGTTGGTTTTCTAAATCATTTTTGCGGCAGTTCAGGGCTTTGACCACCTGGCGTGGACAGTGCCGAATTTCCAATTTGTAAACATCTTTCTAATGCCCCCCTAATGCCGCGTGCATTCTTCCTACTCCCAATTCTTGTTTGAGACATCGTTTGCTGTATTAAAACAAAATCTACGTGGAATCTACCTGTTAAAAAAAAAAAAAACTTTTACCTATGCGTTCGTCTGGCTTTGCCTATTTCTTACATCCACTGGGGCATAGTGTTGCAGGGGGACGAGTACAATCCAGGGTAGCAGGTGAACTTAGAGAGAAGACATGTTTGAGACTGTAGATAATTGTGGTAGGGTGAAGACCCTACCACTGCAATGTGTAGTGTGTGTGTGCGGGTTGGCAGGGAGGGGGTTAAATTCCTCTTTGCCAGAAACATACGTGGAAATGTGGCTGGGGCCGTAAATTTGTTGCTGTTTAGTTAAGTGGAAAAAATGAACGGGTAGTAGTTTTTGTTGTCTTGTTTCAAACCGTTTATTTTGGTCACTGCACCTATTTGTTTTGTCCTTGTTTGTGATATTTTTGTTGTTATTAAACGTGCTCACTAGCTCTGAAACTGCAGCTTCTGTCTCGGGATCTGCTTCTTGACAATAACAAGCCTTGCCAGTGATGCTATCCTTTCCACAATAATGTATGTCTAGTGTCCCTTTCAGGTATCCACAAGGGGTTGAAATTAACAAGCTAGGGGGCTAACTGACTACCTATTAAGCACATGATGCCTCCCCCTAGTGGTTGTGTGGAATAGATATAGTGATGCTTTTTCCCTCACATCAGTCAAGACAAATTTCAACAGTATTTACAATGCGCAGTCTAGGACGGTTTATTCAAAGTGCACGAGTTGTCCCCAGTGGAGGAGCTGATTGAATAAAAGGGTCTCCGAAACCGGTGTATTGATTTTTATAGTCAGGTATTAACGAGGAACAGGGCGGTCACCCTGAGCACAATCCAATAATTGCGGTGGTTGAACTTGAGGCGATGGTGCTGTTGTCATTGTAGTTGTTTTTTCTTCTCAGACGGTAACGTGACATAAAATAAATACATGCACTAATCTTTGTAAAGAAGGGGTTAAAGAGGAGCACAACATCAGTAAAAAATAATAACTGGGAGGCTATAAGTAGAAATCAAGCCGATTCCACTAATAATAACTTTTTAATTATACTCCTTTGAGCTGCTCACTCCAGTCTCTCGAACACAATGTTTTCTTTCCCTAATACTCCAGCTCCCCCATTACTTTACTTCTTATAATAATAATAATAATAATAATAATAATAATAATAATAATAATAATAATAATAATCCAGAATGTTCTAATATTGAGAAATTAAACCATTGTTTCTTGACAGTTTAATTGCAATACTTTGTTTCAAAATATATGGTGTATTGTGTTGTGACAGGAATATCAATATCTTCCCTTGAGTTAAAGTCAATATCTTCCCTTGAGTTAAGAAAACTTCAGAAATATGAATAGAAAAATGGGGACTTGTTAGAAACGCTGCAACGCTATTGAGAAATAAGGAAATGTTTGGTTTTTTTTAGTAGACTTTAAGTTCTTCCGAAAAACATTCGATTCTAATATCATCACATCTCAGGATCTTTCAACACTGGATACTGCATTTATTTAAGACCATCTGAGTGGCACCCCCGCAGCACCAAATACACAAATAATATAATAATACACAAAAAATACAAAAATGACAAGTGAAATATAAGCAGGTCTGTGTTAACAGTTCTTTGCATTTATTGCAGCTTTTTTATATGACCGGAATAATATTACTTTCTACTGCCATCTGAAGTGCAGAAATTCCATCTATCCATACATACTGAATAAAGGCCTCCTTATAGTTAGAGAACATTACCTATGTACACAAGAAATTATGATCAGGCCAATTTCTCTTTTGAAACGTATACAGTGCATATACTGACCAGCAAAGGCAAGGATCCATGTCTAGGGTGCAATCATGTTGTTTCATATATCAGATTTTCATCCCATATTTTGATCACAACACTCTGATTCTCTGTAATACAGAATTGCTCCAATAGGTCAAGTATGAGGTCAAGTCAATGTTTAGTGGCTACTCGATATCTAAATGAATCCATTACGGGTTAAAGGTTAAATTGAATTCCAGCATCAAAGAAAAATAAAATATCAAGATATGTCAGCGAATGTATTTCTGCTTTATTTTTATTTTTGATGCAGTTCAGGTTTTGAAAAAATAAGTTATATTTTTTTCCTTTGTTCTCTTTGTGCTGCTTATTACTCTGGAGATGAGATCACAGGCAGACCATAGATAATAGACTGCTGAGGATCCTTTAGCCAAAAAGAACGCATGTTTCATCTGCTGTATTCTACAGAGAAACACTGTTCATGAGAGTAACTGTAGCATATTGAGTTTGAACCATGCTTTATATTGAAAATGCATTGTGGTTCATTCCACCTGCTCTAAAAAAACACCCTTGATGGTATTCCATTCGACTGCAAGTCAGTTCATACAATGACATCACAATCAGTCACCCGCTCTAAAAACACCCTTTATGGTATTCCATTCGACCTCAAGTCAGTTCGTACGATGACATCACAATCACCCACCTACCTCGGCCACTTTGGTATTCTCTTCAGCAAGCTATTCCTCTTTTCAATTAAGTTGATAATGCACTAAGGAAAGGTTTGTGAGAAATAGAAACAATATAAAGGTGGAGTTTTAAATGCATATTCGAGTTCTGGAACAGCGGAAGGATTATAGCAACACTTGTTTCAGTTTCAAAGGTTCAGTTTAATTATTTGGGGAAATGAATACACTTGCATGTTATATTTCTTCCCAGCCTACATCCGTTCACTTCTACATGTGCCAAAATTCCCCTCTTACACAGATGCTCGCTGTCTATATAATCATATTAGGGAACAGTCCTGGCCATTGACATCAAATAAAGGTTACTTCCTTGCAATCATATTCAGTAGCATGTTACTTTAAATAACTCCACATGTTGTACACAAATGTCTCCTTTATATATATAAAACTTCACGGTGTCATAGTTCAAATAAAAAAGAACATGTACCAAAAGCAATACTAACAAGTAAAAGAGTGAAGAGCAGAGGAGGAGAAGGGGAACTAATCAATAGATATTGACTATTGTCAAAAAAAATATTAAGACAACTGAACTTCCCAGTGTCTCCCAGGGAGGTAACAAGGAAAATCAAAGTCTAGAAAGTCTTTGACTCTCACAAAAAAACCCAAGATCAATAAACCCGTTCCTGCATATTTCTTTCTTGCTTCGAGAAATGTAAAGCAACATTGGCTACAGCTCTGGAGCCCTCAGTTTACTGAGAAGACAAACGCAACCAGCAAAATAATGATGTAGAAATAATCAGATCAGTCTCACTATCTTCCTGTTAGTCTCACATTGACAATGTGAAAAACCCTTGTGAGGAACTAACTACTGTAGAACAATGTTATAATGGTCTTTAGTAGAGAACACATTGCTTCAATCCATGGTAGGTTCAGAACATTTTGAATTTAATTTACTATACTTTCAGGAGAGGTAGGCGGTGTATGCATTGGAATTATACATGCTACATGCATACAGTTGTGGATTGGATTGCAGACTGCTGATAGGCCCAGTTTGATATTAGACTGAGATGCGAGTTTTATGCTGCAGTTGCATCTCACTGCTTTTAGCATATGTATCACAACTTTTCAAATATATTATTATTGCAATACTGCCCCAGGAAGGCTCATCTGGTAAAGGTGTCAGGTGACAATGCGGTGTGCAGTGTGAGTCATACAGTCAGGGGAGCGCAGATTCGCATCCTGGCTGTGCCAAGTCCCTTATCTTAGCTAGAGTTTCCAAATGGAATGTTACAATGGCTATGGTATTAAAGTAGAAGACCTTTCTGACTCCCATATTCTACACACAATTCTTTGGGGGCTTATAAAATTGTTAGGTTGACAAATGTGATCACAGATATTATTCAACAATTACTAGTTGTCCTTGTGCATGCAATCCATTAGTTTCACTGTTGCTAATTCTGACAAAACGTGCATGCAGCTCTAGTTTTATGATTAGAATTGTTTATTGAGGTGACAGATAATCCAGTCTACAAGCTGCAAGCTATGGAAGAGGAATGTGTCCCTACACCGTGGTAATGTAAATGCAGATAGTTCACAGCCCTCCATGTGCACTCCTTCCTTGGAGATCTGTCTTTCTGGCACTAATTATGCATTACATTTCAGTTCCAAAGTCTTAGTTTAATTATTTTGGAAAATGAATGCAGTGATAGGCAGTTCAATTTATCCTGCTTCACAAGTTTTAATTTGCTACTTGAAATTATTTTCATCTGCCTTGCTCTTTTTTATTGCCTGTGTTGACCTACAGCATAATTACTGTAATTAATTTTTGTTTTCCTAACCAGTAAGTCACTCATAGTATTGTACGGGTATTTATAATGTTGGATAGAATTTGAAACTGGGACAGTTTTTCAGCAAGCAACTTCCCCCACATTCATGTCACCAACCTGTGTGAATCGAGTAGCAATCTGTGTGAGTATATTCATTCCACAAGAGCAATTAGCACACATTTAATAAGTATACGTGAAAAGATATTTAGCCAAAGAGATTGCCCTTGAAACTGCATTTTTAATTAGACTCTCTTTAATTTTAGATTAGGGGAGGGATCAAAGATGTTTGCTCTCTCCTTTGATCACTCCACCATGATTTAATTAGAGATTGGAGGAGGGATTATGAATGTTTGTTCCCTCCTTTGATCACTGCCCTCTTATTTAATTAGAAATTGGGGGAGGGATTATGAATGTTTGCTCCCTCCTTTGATCACTGCCCTCTTATTTAATTAAAGATTGTGGGAGGGATTAGAGATTGGAGAAGGATTTCACGCTTGGCGAGATTCTGTTGACATGTGGTTCTAGAACTGCTGCACTATCTGTTTAAGATGACTGCACTGTGCTAATGGACTGGTTTGCAATATTAAGAGGATAAAGGATAATATTAAGTAGTAAAATGCCTTTATCTCAGTTTCTATTTTAGATATTCATGATACAGGAAAGTAGTTCCCTAAATTCTGCTGTTTAATTTGGTTTCAACGTACTTTCTTTTCTGTGTATTGTATGTGTTAAACAAACAGAATACTTTGTTCCTGGAGTGCTGTGGCTTTTTCACTCAAGAGGATAGCCATCCTCATTCATGGGGACCAGGGGTGGCAATAAGACTCCCATTGCATAGCAGTTTGATCCATTGATTTCACTATAAGTTTAATCAGAGACACCTGTTACCTATATACTGTGGCTAGTTAAATTTGTATTAAAAACTGGAATGGGTGAAATTGCTAGGAAATAGGAGTCTTATTTCCATCCATGCTTGCTGTATGCAGTCATGCAGAAGTCACCTTATTTCCAACAGCAGTTTGAGCTGAATAAAAAGCATCTCTTAAATAAATGGTGGATGGGGATTATGTGGAATGTATTTGTTTTCATAGTGTAAAACATATTTTAAAATATTTGTCAGTTTTCCTAAAGCTACAGCAGATAGATGCAATCCAGGGTGATCAGCCAGTGTCGTAAAATGCTCTAATAAAATCCAGCTGTAGCTTGTGTTATATATATATATATATATATATATATATATATATATATATATATTATATATATATATATATATATATTGGGGGGTATATATTTAAATACAGTGTAGTTTATAGTAAGTGCAAATAATAATAGTAAAATACAATATGAACTAGGATGCAGTTTGGATCACAACAGGTTATGTCTACAATGACACAGTAGTGCAATGGTGCAAGGATAGTGCATTAGCTGAGGATCCAGTAGCATGGTGCATTGGTCAGGCAAGTTCAGTGCGTAATAGGAGCAGTAGTGCAAGAGATATACAAGTGCAGTCTAAATAGCTGGGTCTTGAGGAGCTAGCTGAATGCAGTGAGAGACAGAGCAGTCCTGAAGTTCTCCGGTAGCTGGTTTCACCACAGTGCATGGTGCGAAGCAGAGGGGTAGCAAGGTAGATTAACCCAATCCTTTCCTGCTGTGTCTCTGTGCTCTAAAATACACAAGGTAGCAGCCATTTAGAGATTTTGTTAATACAATAGAACCTGACATATCCGATTTACTGTCACTGATTCCAGCAAAGCACTGCAATACAGGATCTGGCAATTTACAAAAGAGTATTGCAAAAACAGTTCTTATTGTGATTTCTCAGTCTATGCCAAAGTAATCCCACACAGGTTTTTTTGTTTTTTGTTTTTTTGTTTTTTTTGACTGTGTGTTAACTCACAATCACAAACTGGCTTTGGAGGTTGTTTAAAAAAAATCTTGTTTCAGCTTTTTACTGTTACAGTAATTATATTAATCCTTTGTTTTCTTTTATCTAACATGGTTAAATTGGGCTGTTGTGTGAAGTGGCAGCATGTAAAAAGCAAACCCAAATTTACTTTTTTAGACCCATAATAAAATGTGCATTTATCAGTTTCCAGCCGTACCTTTCCGTTTATAGGATCACATGACATGTGCCAGAGGGCCACTGGTTAACAGAGGGCATCATATCTTACAGGATCGGATATGACAGGTTCTACTATACATGAGAGGTTTACATTTTTTGCAGTTTTTCTGATATTTATTTCTTATGGTCATACATGGACACATTTGCAGATTGGGTCATTTGCTTCTTTGGTTTGAAGCTGGTGACTGTCAGTATTCCAGCCAGAATGTCTGTCAATATAGTAAGTGCTAGTCAACAACAACTACAGGCCTGTCAATGTTAGAAGAATTTCTATTTGTTTGCCCCTATATACAGAAGGTCCAAATCCTTTTGAATTAGCTGGGGTGCAGTTTCAGAGTCCACTACTCCCTCAGGTTTGGTATCATCTGCTAATGTAACAATCTTGCAATGTGTATCTGGGTCTTGGTGTGTCTAAGTCATTTGTATCAAGGAGGAACCATGAATGAACTCATTTTTTGTTGTTTACTGATTTCTGGGTTAAAATATGACTTTTACTGACTGTCCATACATTTGTGGCCCCTGGGATAATAATATCTTCATCTTAGAGTTTTACTTGTTGATCATCAGATATGGTGCAAAGAAAAATAAATAATGAGAAGAGTGTACTTTTATTTTATATCTTCAAGGAGAATATCTTCCAGTTGGAAAAAATAGAGGAAAACAGATGGCAACTACAATAACCTTTACAGAGATATAATGAGTTCTAGATTACAGACATAATTGCATAAATAATTGCTGTGCATTTCCGCCTGATTAAACCGATGTAGGTGGTAATTTCATTTTAAATGAAAATCCGATTAACAGTGGTGTATGTGAACTAACACAAGAATCTGGAGGCGAGAAGAATGTCTGGAGAAAGTTTTGCTAATTCTGCTAATTCAGTTATTGAAGGTATTTTTATATAGGTTCAAAGGAGATGTCAGCACGATCGAGAGAGTATCCATGTGCAACCTGGGATCAGAGTGCCCAAGGCAAACGGTAATTTACTGTTTCTTAGTTAAATTCAATTGCAGGTCTATCTTTACTAAAGGCTAATCTGGGGCAAATTACACTTATTTGTTTTAATTTAAATCTCTAAGCCAAACAGCGTTTCCAATAGATCCCTTCTAAAACTGCTTGAGATTCTTCTAAACTGAATTGGACTTCATTGACCGTTTGATAGCTTTCAGTGAACCTTTGAAACCCATATAAAGCTAAAGAGTAATAGTATAGTTCAGTAGCCATGCCTGCACGATAAAGATGTTCATGCCTATGTTCATTAAAATGTTAGGATACTTTTTATCTGCACCAGTACGAGGCGTAGCTATCTCAATGAACCATTTCATGATTACTTCGTTTTGAGCTCAGAAACTGGACATGGAGGTCACCGTCACTGGTAGATAGGGAAACCTATAGTAACAATGAATTACTTACTATAGTATCTGTTTTTCTACCATGAGTAAAGCGATGACCCCATTTAACAATTTTGTTGACTTTTTAAATGAATCCATAAAAAGGCGAGTGGTAATGTGATGGCAGCCATCACAATTGGCCCATCCAATACAGGAGTAGAACCGATGAACAGATTAGGGTACAGTTCTGTACTTTTACTTTTATAAAAGCATGCCTTCTAAAAGCATAGTTCCTGTCTGTGTAATGGCTCTTGTAAAAGCATGGCTCCTGTTTGTGTAAGAGCTCTTCTAAAAGCATGGTTCCTGTCTGTGTAAGAGCTCTTGTAAAAGCATGGCTCCTGTTTGTGTAAGAGCTCTTCTAAAGGCATGGATCCTGTCTGTGTAAGGGCCAGGGGTGTCATTAAAAAATTCCGACAAAAATAAAGCCTGACAAGAAATTACTGAATGGGTAAATGCCATCGACCTAGCCGTAAATCATACTTAAAATGACATTTAAAACAACGAAAAATCTGCTGACTGAGGCCACAAAAAATTTATTAAAAAAAAAACAAACACTGGAGGCGGCCCTTCTGAAAAACGTTCCCAGTTAACTTTTGTAATAGTTGATAATTTATAGGGAAACACGTCCCATTTTCAGAGGAACTGTGCAGAGATGGGAATAGAGGATGCTACGGTGATAGTAGCAGCAGGTAAATTAAAAATAAGTTGGTTAGTGTCTATATATTTTCAAATACTGTTTAATTAAAAATGTATTCAATCGGGAGTATTCTTATAATCCCATTGTTCTAGTGGAGTCAATCTGTTATACATTGCTTGAAAATATTGTATTCTTAAATTATATAACTTTTTTTATCATGCTTTTGTGTAACAGTAACGTATATGTGGCTGTTATGAGTACAGACAAGTCGGGAATGAAATTCATTAAAAAGTAACTGTTTGATAACTTTCACAGACCAGCTTTTTACTGATATGTTTAGTTTGTTTATATTTTGCAAAAAGCTGCATATACATTTTTTAAATGTATGTGTTGTTGACCTCAGCGGGGCAACGAAACTGGCAAAAAACATACAGATTCATATATCGTTTAAAACTAGTTTGACTTGTTTACAGTAGTGTATGTCTCTTATACATGTATCACAGTTTGACTTGTTTACAATAATGTATGTCTCTTGGATAAGGATGGTTGCTTGTGCAGAAAACATTCATGAAAGGGTTGAATGATACTACCATTTTTTTAATCCTGCTGGCTGAGGATTTGTGAATCCCTGTGAAGTCTCCAACAACATTTTAAAAACTTCCAGTGGCATAGAAATGAATTGCTACCCAACCTGAATGACTGTAGGGATGCTGTGGCTTCTGTTAGCTGCAGGCTCCACGTCATCTTTTAACATCTCCATTAAGTTAATATGTCCTCGCAGTGGAAATTAAGTCTTCCAAAAACTACAATGTTATTTAAATTATCTAAGGGACTGTGTCTGTCCTTAAATACCATTTCCCTACAAAATGAACTTTCATTTAAAAATTCAACAAAAGCTATCAGTGTTGCTGCCATGTTGGCTTCTATAGCAACAGATACTTTTTTCCCCCATTTAAGCCTGATAAGAGGAGGCTTAAAAGATGCCTTAAATTTAAGACCAGGCTCAAGTTAAGACTTTTTGTGCAACAGATCTTATTTGTTTGGGGCTTGAACTTTAAGCCTAAAGCCTCAATAAAAAAGCATTTAAGACGTTTTGTGCAACCGGCCCCAGAACCTGACCATGGGAATTAGAGATCAGAACTTGAGCTGTAATGAGACTGACTCCCTACAACTAGAATTCCCAGATGTTAGGGTGCCCCAGTCTTGCTATTAAAGCAAAGAGCTATGTACTGCATGTAGGTTTGGTAATAACAGTGAGATTGACTCAGACAGAGAAGAAGAGAGCAGGAGACAAGAACTGAAAAATCCCAGATCTCAATTAAATCCAGCTAAAACACCACAAAGAATTGTTATTTGTTGGAATTTATATTAACCTGGAAATATAATATATATATATATATATATACTAATATATATATTATATATATATATATATATATATATATATATAATTGTTTAAATGACTTAAAAAGGAACTGTGTTAACCTGGATCACCACTGAAGAAAGGAAATATTAATAATTTATGAATTCATTATGGATTGAGTGTCCTGCTGTGTTAGACATCTCAATGCGAAGAGGATTTTCTTACTGAACAAAGAACTGAGGGGGACAGCACCCAACACCATCGGCCCTACTGACCCCGCTCCAGATCCTTTAGGACTGGGGGGGCCAGTAGACCTCTTAAGAGTGACTCACCAAATACTGAGTATTCTTTTAGATGTATTCAGTGCATCTCTGCCATCCATATTCTACAGGTGTACATCATTTGGGATGGAGTTTTTATCTCTACCTCTTTTTCTGAGCTACATTTTTTATTCCTTTAAATTTAAACAGACTTTCCATTCATTTTATTTAAACTATTATACAGATATATCTTCCTTTCCACTTACCAAAAGTAATGAAAAAAAAAATGAAAGCAATATAATTAAAGCATAGGTTTTCTATGTTCAGACTCATAGTGATAGTTTTTTCATGAGCCAAAACAACTACATTTCTCCTTCTGTCATGAAGCATGGATCGACGAAAAGGAGTAAGTACCCGTGACAGAGTGGAGAAGGAATTTGCACATTAAGCTACAGACACATCAATTTCTTAACCTGACACATACATCTTATGCAGCAAAGGAAACGCAGTCGGCATCTTTGTTGAGTCTTTTAAGAAACAGTTTTTTTAGCTACAATAATTTCATTGGCCATGTAATTGTTGTCAACAATAGCTATCATCTGAAGAGGCTAACATTTCCAGGGGCTTTGAACTAGACAAGTTTCTAACCTGTTCAGAAAAATCAGTAACCCAATCAAGTAACATTAATGTCATTCCTTCCATTAATGCCATTACAATATGTTGCAATATAAGTTTCCAATAGCTATCCAACACAGTGACACTTATCCTTAGGGTCATTAGTGCAACAGGCAGATATGACTGGGTCAAAGTAGTATAATGATATAATTGCAACAATGAAGTTAACCAACAGATGGCATCAAAGAGGTATTTTAAGAAGCCTGGGGCTGGGTTACATGTACAGTATACGAGGGTCAATGTATTTGTTAATTCTTATTGGGAACTCAAACTACTCCAAATTGTTGTTAGCACAGGTTTTTTTTATTATTATTATTTTTTTTTTTTTTTTTTTTTTTTTTTTTTTGTAAACAATCATAATAGACATTTATTAGGAGCAAATGACTCTAAGACAGTAAACTATGGTGGATGCCTAGTATTGTATAACCATGGTCAAATGTAAACATGCCAAATTGTAAACCTGATACAAAATTAAAGCCTGTTATCTAGTGCATGTACAACACACGATAATGGAAAACACGAGAATAAGTATATACATGCTAGTGTGTTCTGGATGCTACACTTGTGCTACCATAGTTATCTATCAGAATTCTGTAAAGCAACCAAATGCTAGCCTTCTTAGCACACAATATATTACCCCTATAATATTAGGTGGGGTTTAAATCAGTTGCATGAAAGATTAATGTAACTGATATCACCAATGTGATATTATCAGGAGCATGTCCCCTTTGACTCCTATTATATACTGTCTGGGACATTTCAATGTGCTGATAATAAGATGAGGGTAACAGTAACACAGGAAGTTGACTGATGCAAAATACTTTTTTTTTTTTTTTTTTTTTTTTTTTTTTTTTTTTTTTTTTTACCGGCACTACAGCATAATTCCTTTGGTGTTTAAGAACTATTTCTACAACAGTTTGATCTTTTATCGGAAAACAGGCCTTGTAAACAGTCTGGTTTGTTTACATTCCCCATAATAGTATCAGCTGTCAGGACACAAGCCGTTCCTCAAGGTAAGCTTGCCTCGCTCTCCTGGACAAATGGTAAGTCTTTCCTAGAACCTGCAGCAGTAGGGCGTTATAGCCTAATTATTTCACTTTATAGTCTGGAAGATAAGCTTAAATAACAAGGGGCACACCCACCTTTGTGTTATGCTGATAACGTTTCAGAGAAAACTAGATGTCTAATCTGTTCAACATGGACTTATTGGTCTCTAACAATGGGTAAAACCCAATTTTTCAAATCGGCCACATCTTAACATAACACAGCAGAGGCAAATATAAACAATTTAGAAGAAAAAAAAACAAAAACAGTTTGAACTGTTCTTAAAATATACAGTAGGTGGCAGCAATATGCCATAGTTGTCATTAAATAAAAAGGAAGCAACAACAAAAAAAGGACCAAGCCTGCAAATGAAGATCTCCTACATCGACGGCTGTCTGTCAGAACGTAATAAAACTGCAGGGTCTGTTTTTACAAAAGTGTTTACTCTCTTGTCAACAACTGGACCGCACGGGAGGCGTGTGCAGTGATTAGGCAACGCATATAGAGTGAGACTGCGAAGAGGATGAGTGATATGATTTGCAAGTGAGGGCACGGCGAGCCAGTTTTTTAAAAGTTCTCTTTCAGGGTGGGAATTTACATATTAACTGAATCTCGGTGTTTTGCGACTATCGGGACCGACTGTTAAAGCAACAGAATATGAACACAAGCGACGCCAAAGAGTACTTGTCGAAGCGAGAAATCCCTCAACTCTTTGAGGTAAGACGTGCATTTTCAAATCTCTGTTTGTCTAAACCCTACAGTAGTTTCAGTAGATAGACCATAGTGTAGTTCCTTGCCCATATTGACCACGTTAAGAATTATTTTATTTTAAATGTTTAATAATTGTAATATTATAATATTTCATATTTTAAACCAAGAACCTGTATCGACGTGTTAAAAATGTACTGTGTAAACACAATACGAAATACTTGACTTTTAATTTAAGGTATCAATGTGAACCTGCTCGGCTGATATAAACCATACTTGTTGCAGAGTTTTACATCTAGTAATAGGTCTCACCTGTGTGCTGGAGAAGGTTTGGGCAGTCGTGGAGGAAAGCAGTTTACTTTAGAGCAGATTCATGTGATGGTCCAAGGGTGAGACTTGGTATTGGCCTTTGTGTAGCACACACATTCAGAGGGTCAGAATATGAGGATTAAACAGTTGCCTGTCTGTCTTTACCATCTCCCTGTGTCACATTGAAGAGTTTGTATAGAGTATGTATAGAACTGCTTTTCCAGTTGTGATGAAACTTGGAAGCATATTGTTTAGACCAGAATGCAGCGAGTATCTGGAGATATATGGCATAGCCTGCCTGTGTGCATACAGATGTTAGGTTTTTACATGACATGGGGGTGTAGGTCATGGCAATCAGCTGTTACAGCCAGGGCAGGGGATGATTACTGGAGTGTCACATTGAGGAAGAACACAAGTGACAAGTTTATCCATTAGAAATTATGATGCCGTCAATAACCAGATGCAATCATAATGTAAGTTTGCCTTATAGGAAGACAGTCAGACAGACATATGCCCTGGGATTATAATACATGAAATACAATGTGGTCACAGCAGGACATGTGGTTCTCCAGATATATGTAGAAACAGTGTGACAATGGGCAGATAGACAGATGGAGAGGCGCCCATCTCCCCAGTACAGTATATCCCCCAGCAGTATGCACCCCCAGGGGATATAATTAGAATTTTCAATGAAGCATGTGTTGTGTTTTGTTACATGTCTGTGTAGTGCTTTTATAGTTCTCGATAAGCAGTGGTCACTAACTACTTCCCAAGGGCCACATACTGACATAGACAGTACAACAGTGGATAGGTCTCTAAATGGTCCCAGAGCCAAGGGCCACACTGACAGAACACAGCAATACCACACACCTGAGCCGAGAACCACACTGACAGAACGCAGCAATACCACACACCTGAGCCAAGAGCTACACTGACAGAACACAGCAATACCACACACCTGAGCCAAGAGCCACACTGACAGAACACAGCAATACAACACACCTGAGCCAAGGGCTACGTGGACAGAACACAGCAATACCACACACCTGAGCCGAGAACCACACTGACAGAACGCAGCAATACCACACACCTGAGCCAAGAGCTACACTGACAGAACACAGCAATACCACACACCTGAGCCAAGAGCCACACTGACAGAACACAGCAATACCACACACCTGAGCCAAGAGCCACACTGACAGAACACAGCAATACAACACACCTGAGCCAAGAGCTACACGGACAGAACGCAGCAATACAACACACCTGAGCCAAGAGCTACACGGACAGAACGCAGCAATACAACACACCTGAGCCGAGAGCCACACGGACAGAACGCAGCAATACAACACACCTGAGCCGAGAGCCACACTGACAGAACGCAGCAATACCACACACCTGAGCCGAGAACCACACTGACAGAACGCAGCAATACCACACACCTGAGCCGAGAACCACACTGACAGAACGCAGCAATACCACACACCTGAGCCGAGAGCCACACTGACAGAACGCAGCAATACCACACACCTGAGCCGAGAACCACACTGACAGAACGCAGCAATACCACACACCTGAGCCGAGAGCCACACTGACAGAACGCAGCAATACCACACACCTGAGCCGAGAACCACACTGACAGAACGCAGCAATACCACACACCTGAGCCGAGAACCACACTGACAGAACACAGCAATACCACACACCTGAGCCGAGAACCACACTGACAGAACGCAGCAATACCACACACCTGAGCCGAGAACCACACTGACAGAACGCAGCAATACCACACACCTGAGCCGAGAACCACACACTTGAGCCGAGAACCACACTGACAGAACGCAGCAATACCACACACCTGAGCCGAGAACCACACTGACAGAACGCAGCAATACCACACACCTGAGCCGAGAACCACACTGACAGAACGCAGCAATACCACACACCTGAGCCGAGAACCACACTGACAGAACGCAGCAATACCACACACCTGAGCCGAGAACCACACTGACAGAACGCAGCAATACCACACACCTGAGCCGAGAACCACACTGACAGAACGCAGCAATACCACACACCTGAGCCGAGAACCACACTGACAGAACGCAGCAATACCACACACCTGAGCCGAGAACCACACTGACAGAACGCAGCAATACCACACACCTGAGCCGAGAACCACACTGACAGAACGCAGCAATACCACACACCTGAGCCGAGAACCACACTGACAGAACGCAGCAATACCACACACCTGAGCCGAGAACCACACTGACAGAACGCAGCAATACCACACACCTGAGCCGAGAACCACACTGACAGAACGCAGCAATACCACACATCTCTGGGCAGTGTTGGAGCAATAAATTTGAAGCCATATGATATGTTCACAAGATTTTAGCTGTGAAGATTGTTTTTGATGTATCCGTGTTGTACTTTCTGTACTTTCTACTAGAATTAAAGGCCGTCCCAAGCAATTCTTTTTTAACAACTGAGATCTGCTGGGATGAGCCCTGGCAAGATTCTTTGAAATAATAATAATAATAATAATAATAATAATAATAATAATAATAATAATAATAATAATAAATAATAATAATAATAAATAATAATAATAATAATAATAATAACACTATGTAACACAATTTTTGTTCCTGGGTAGTAAGTGTTATTTCCTAATTGCTTATGCCTCAAAAGTATAGAAAATGGCTATTATTCCCCACAAACTTTGCTTTTGTGACCAGGACAGTGATATTTTGAAATTTACCTATTTCCAATGAGAAAATGGGCGAATTTGTGTCTTTTCGTTCACATAAAGTCAGAAAAAAACAACATATGAATCCAAATTAACATGTATTTATACTAAAGTAATACAAAAATGACTACAAAAGATTTAGAAGTGAGTAGTTTTTCGAGATTTACGATTATACTGTAAATCACTTTCACGAATCAGCCCCCAAATGTAGTCTCCCATCATGTTCTCGTTATACTGTCCTTGGTAGCGGCGTTCAAAGTCCAGTATATCCTGGTGGAAGCGCTCGCCTTGCTCCTCCGAGTACGCTCCCATGTTCTCCTTGAATTTATCAAGATGAGCATCAAGGATATGGACTTTGAGGGACATCCTACAGCCCATTGTGCCATAGTTCTTCACCAGAGTCTCAACCAGCTCCACATAGTTTTCGGCCTTGTGATTGCCCAGGAAGCCCCGAACCACTGCGACAAAGCTGTTCCAAGCCGCTTTCTCCTTACTAGTGAGCTTCTTGGGGAATTCATTGCACTCCAGGATCTTCTTTATCTGTGGTCCGACGAAGACACCGGCTTTGACCTTTGCCTCAGACAGCTTAGGGAAGAAGTCTTGAAGGTACTTGAAGGCTGCCGACTCCTTATCTAGAGCTCTGACAAATTGTTTCATAAGGCCCAATTTGATGTGCAGTGGTGGCATCAGCACCTTCCAGGGGTCCACCAGTGGCTCCCACATGACGTTGTTCCTCCCCACAGAGAACTCGGTCCGCTGTGGCCAGTCCCGCCTGTGGTAGTGCGCCTTGGTGTCCCTGCTGTCCCAAAGGCAAAGATAGCAGGGAAACTTGGTAAAACAGCCTTGGAGACCCATCAGGAATGCCACCATTTTGAAGTCTCCTATGACCTCCCAGCCGTACTCATCATACTTCAAGGCGTCCAGCAAGGTCTTGATGCTGTTGTAATCCTCTTTGAGGTGCACCGAGTGAGCCAGGGGAAGAGACGGGTACTTGTTACCATTATGGAGCAGCACGGCTTTGAGGCTCCTGGATGAGCTGTCAATGAAGAGGCGCCACTCATTCTGGTTACAGGCGATTCTGATTGCCTCGAACAGACTGGTCACATTGTGGCAGAAGCAGAGCCCATCTTGACTGATGAAGAAGCTGGAAAAAGGTTGGTGACGCTTCCTCTGACCTGCGACTTGCACACTTTCATCCAGCAAGTTCCACTGGTTGAGCCTAGACGTCAAAAGCTCGGCATTGGACTTGGTGAGACCAAGATCTCTAATCAAGTCATTGAGGTCTTTTTGGTTGGGGTAGTATGGGTTTCTCTCCTCAGCTCCACCTCTGAAATTGTCATTTGGATCTACAACGTCTTCCTCGCTCTCTGACTTGCTGCTCTCTTCTAAAGACGGCTGCTCTCTCTCCGGAGGAGATAGCGAACTTCATGGCTCTCTTTTCCCCTCTGTACCATCCTACAAAAATACATTTATTTCACCCTTGACTAATGTGTAAGAGATTCTCGCAACATTTTTCATATATGATATATTTTTTCAATAACATTGAAAATTGTAAAACATTTTAAAATTAAAAACTTTTACAATTTTAAAAATTTTAACAAATTTTATAGCATAATATTCCGAGCAACAATTGTCCATCTTACCTTCCAGAGTTTTTTTGCAGTGCTCACAGGTGAAATGAGGTGCCCAGGGTTTGTCTCGATCCCCAACAGGCATGCCGAAATATGCCTTGTAGGCCTCACACATCTTAGCAGATGCTTCCACGGAGTACTTTTTCGCTCTTGTCTTGATAAATTGGCCGCAGACATAGCAAAATGCGTCTGCTGGATACTTGCAGCCTCTTGATGCCATCTCAGAAAAATGCAGATATGTATCCACTTAGGCAGCTGGAACTAAACTGAACTGGTGGGCTTAAGGCCCCTGTATTTATACTACTATTTATATTACTGGAAAGTTCTAGAAAGTTCTAGAAGTTACTCCAAGTTTACTCAGCACTGAATCTATCTGGAATGTTCTGGAAAATACTTGGGGTTCATTCAGTGTGCGTCGATTGCAGTGTACCAAATTTAATCCTCTTGATGCATCTAAATAGTGAATTAATAAAGCAAGTTTAGTCCACTTGATTGGATTAAAGTTAGTACACCTGCTTATGCCGTTTCATCTGTGATGATCCTGTTCAAGTGTTGAAGTGGTCAAGTGATCCTGTTTACTGTTTGCGCCACTCCTGTGGTTTGATTTTCAAACCGTCTCTCCACCTTTGCAAGGATTTATGTGGGATACAGTGATTTAAAAAAATGTTGTTCTGTTCAGTTGCTTGCCTTATGTGTTGCATATACTATATTACATTATTACATTTCTTATTAAGTTACGATGTACCTTATGAAATTGTTTAATTCAGTTACTGTTTGAGGGTTTGTAGTTATTTTTATGTGCACGTGTATATAAGGTTGTTATTTTGTCAGTGTTGGGGTGGGTGTTCAAGTAAGAGGAACAAGATGGGAGAAAGAAAAAGAAAAGCAATTGCTAGGCTTTCTGGAAGCAACAGCACGGTACCTGTATCTAGGGTCAGTGAAGGCAACTGCCCAGCCTGACCGAGGTATTGTTTTATGTGTTCGAGACTGTTTTGTTTAACCTTTTTGTTTGAATAAATCCGCACAGCAGCGCTTTCACCCAGCAGTACCTGCGTGTGTGTGTGTGTGTCAGCTTCCGGGTCTGGGGACGTCACCGCAAGCCTATCCTTGTGACAAACTGCATGAAATAAACGACCACCAATGTGTTGTACATTTTTTAACAAATAATAGAGAAACTTTGGTTGATTATGATAGTCCTAGAAACATCTCAATCATGTATGTTACTGAGTCCACCAAATTAATTTAACTTCAGTAGCTGGATTCAAACGCTAGATGTGAAAGGAGTAAAATGTTAGTGATTGCCGACCGCATCACCAAAGCTCCCAAAATATTACAAACAGGATTTAGTCAGCATATGTAGGGCAGTAATGAAATTATACACAGTATATTTACAAACGTACTAATACATTTGAAATGAGCTCTTTATAACGCTCCATTCCAAATTGACTGCTTTTCTGTGTCATTTTATTCATTCATCTGTAAACTATATCTCAAGCAAGTCCTATAATTGTAAAATTGGATTTATTTGCTTCTCACCTAAAATTGATTTAATCTGAGAAGGTCTGTAAAGTGATCTCCTTATGTCAGTTCAGTAACCATGGAGACATAATACCTATTTACCTCATACAGTTAATTGAGTACCCTTTGAAAGCGATCTAGAAATCTACATTGAGGAAGTGGAGGATATAAATGGATGTCTACAGTGGTCAGGAATTGGTAGCTGGAAAAACGCATCGTAGCTAAGCCAGGTTTAAGTGTATCTCTGTGCATTGTAAACACAGCTCAGCTAAGCGAGGTTTAAGTGTACCTTTGTGCATGGTAATTTAGCTGTTTTTACCATGGTTATACTATGCATTTAACATGGTTTGCTATGCTTTACCATGCTTTCACTAACTTCGCAATGCTTTTCTATGGGACACTTCTATAAAGGTGAAGCTGTCGTGGTGTTTTCTGGGTTGCACATCTGCAACGCAGTCTACTATTGCATGTTGGATTAAACATGGAATATGGAACATGGTTGTCTTCCCCATATCCTTTTAAATTAGTTTACGAAACTTGAGTTCTCATTAATCAAAGCGATTGCAGTGAGGAGACCCAGTAAGCTCTCATGCTGTAATCTTAACAGCAGTTTATTGTAATGCATTGCTGTTGTTTTTCTGACTGGGAGGTTGCTTTAAGACGTTCGGTCGGCAACGTGATGACATTTGTTGTGCTTTACCACGTAACAGGGAAGACCATGTGAAGGTTGTCATCTTCACACAATCTGCCTGATCACAGCAATGCTGAGCAACCAAACTTTCAGTGTTCACCTTGGTGATTGAAAGAGACACACGCGGAGGTTGAATAATGAGCTCCCACTAGGGTCCATCCAGCATCTACACCAGCAGCATCCCATCAACAGTGTCTCACAAATTCATCTATGCGGACGACATTGCGCTGACCACCAAAGCTTCCAGATTTGAGGAAGCGGAGTGAACCCTGGAGATGGACCTGACAGAACTCGAAGTACAGCAAAGCGTAGCGCTTGAAGCCAAATGCGGGGAAGACGTCCGTGCTCAAGGTCAACCATGACCACGAACCCCAATACCTCGGAGTCACCCTAGCCCGGACTCTCGGCTATCTCCATCACCTCAAAACCACCATCAAGAAGACAAAATCCAGGAGTCAACATCATTCAAAAGTTGGCAGAAACTTCCTGGGGATGTGATGCTGGGACCCTTCGGACATCAACGTAGGCCCTGGTCCGTTCTACGGCAGAGTACTCCGTGTATGTTTGGTGCAACAGCTCTCACGCCGGGCTCTATTGATACCCATATCAATGTTGCGCTGTGTGTGGGAAGCAGCTCCCTGAAATCTACACCGCTGCCGTGGCCATCAAACATCCGACAGGATGCTGCAACACCTACGGAGTTAAGAATATCTTGGATCCAGATCATCCTTTGCACACTGACATCAAATCACCACCACCACCCTCCCATCGAACCTGTTTCTCCTTTCCCCAACGACAGTGGAGCGCTGTCAGCAGCACGGTATTTCTCAACCGCGTCCTAACAACACATGAGAAGTGTGGATATCTCTTCCACAAGTGGCAGATCAGTAACTCAGCAAGCTGCCAATGCGGTGAGTAAATCATCAGGCATTTCACTGAGGATTGCCCAGTACACGCAGATTCTGGTGGAACAAGTGGACTTCACACAGCTACTCAAGATGCCGTGGAATGGCTTACAAAACTTAAATTACAGCTGTAGCCCGTTGCTTTTCAAATCCCATACAAAAGAAAGAGTGTAATGCATGCTGGCTGCACTGTACACTGACCTTCAGAAATAATAAAACAATAAATGCATGAGATGTGATTTATCCTTGGGCCCACAAATCAAATATAAAAATACATTCTGGCCTTTGGTAGAATAGTGTTTTGTCTCGGTCCTGCATTTCTGCAGCAGGATTGCTAGGACTCTGAAGAGGCTGTGCCTCCACAGATGATGTGCTTGTAGGTACATAGTGCTCATGCTCTAATCGTTGCGCTAATTCTGTAACTTGGTAATTGTATACATTTGAGTTATAATTGAGAAGTATTTATTGAAGAAATGTATACACAGTGGAACCTCTGAACCGTCTACAGCAGAGTTGTTATCATTCCTTGGTTGATAGCTTATGTTAGAGAAATTTGGAATGAAGCTGCTTAGGGGTGTAGCGATTCAGTCTGTAGCTTTACATAGTATATCTTATCATAATAAGGTATAGGAATCTATCGTTTGGAACGTTATACAAGATCATTTTAGTTCACCAAATGGTTGTTAAATCAAGCCTAAGTGTTTCATGTAGTTGCAATGAATACATGCTCTGCCTCATTTAATTTGTGTCTTTTTTAACAAAACTGTCCATCATCAAATTGTCATTTGATATTCTCATGCATCGCATAAATAGCCAACCATTCCATCACAGATGTTGTGATACATAGTGTATTTTGACCTGCATATCGCAGTACATGTCGTATTACACCGCTATATATTAGTATGATCATTAAAAACATAGGGACAAAATCAATGCTGAATTAGGGGACTCAAATCCGTTTGACACACCCACCCTAGTTTTACCCAGTGCTTTGGTAGTTTGTTTTAAATATACTGCACTAGGTATTTCAGTCCCTGTGTATAGAGTGTGGCTGTGTGTCGCCCCTCAGCCTGTGTCGCTGGCCAGGTTGCGTCTCTGTCGTCCTACTTGTGAATGCGATGTAGAGTTTCCTAGCAGCCAGCCAGGGCTTTGCTTCCTGCTCTGAACCAGGGCAGAAAGAGGCTTCCTGTCCTCATGGAGATTACTGGCAAAAACAAACAGACAGCCCCCCCAGCACAGTCAATATAGGAGGGGAGGAGGGGGAGGAGCAAGGACCTTGGTACCAGGAGAAAGGGTGTAGTTCACAGAGTGACAGAGAGGTCAGAATTATTCAAGGGGGGAGGAATCCTATGTGCTGCAGCTCTAACTAGCTTAGATAGTGTAAACAAACCGGTCAGCCAAGTCTACAGCTATGGCCAAAAGTTTTGCATCCTATAGAATTAACTAATTTTGCTTCATAAAGTCAAATGAAATCTGCTGAATAACGTTACGGTAACATATTGAACTGCATACCACTTTGTAGTTTTCCATATACTTGACGAAATCTAACATGAGATGCTGTACTGCTATTATGGCTTCCGGTAGACTTTTGCGATATCATTTTGTAGTTTCTTTAATTATATTATGTTAAATGAAATATCTAAATTACATGTATATAATTTCCGTTCTTCGGATGAGATGTAAAACCGAGGTCCTGTGTAAGTGACTCTGCAGCAGCAGCTGTGATGCATAGCTCACCTGGTCTCTGTAAGTCGCTTTGGATAAAAGCGTCTGCTAAATGATGAATTAATAATAATAATGTAGTTTTTTTTAATTATGTCTCAACCCTAAAATTCTAGGTGATGGAAACTTTTGGCCATAGCTGTAGTTTCCGATCTATCTGAGCGCACAGAAGGCTAAACTGGGTAAACTTGTCAAAATCAGTGCCACTCTGACTCCTATAGATAGTATTATATCTTTAAAAAGTTTACTATAGGAAAAGGCTAGCAAATTGTAATAAAGCATGGTAAAGCATAGGCAAGCATATTGAAAAACATGGCAACCCATGGTGAACTATGGAACATGCATACTATAACCATGGGAAAATCATGAATGTTGCCATGAATGTTATAGTATTTGAGAACACTGTTCCTTTTCAATTTCAGTCTTTTACATATCAAGCAGGGGCTGCTAGCTCATGATAGCTTGGCAGAGGACAGATCTGGGAATAAAGTAACTCATAATTTATTACAAACTCATCAAGAACATCAAACAGATTAAATATAAATGCATGAATTACATCTGTGTATGAACTTTAAATAATTGGGTTTATATGAATAATATGATATATGAATAATATGATATATAATAATATGAATTCTGTAGTCTTGCACATTGAGATGATTCCTGCTGCCATTCGAGGTAATAAAGCATAAATCAATGCAATAATGTTATTAGTATTTATTGGTAATGGATATTTGACAAGTTTTATCAAGGTCAATTTTGAGCATTTGATATCTTACACTGGAAACACCTGCCATAACAGTGTCAACAGAGTGTAGTGTCACAGCCAGTAATATGATACAACGAGTCTGCAAGGTGTTAAAAATGTTCTTCCCATGCTTAAGTCCTCGAAATGTTGGAGGTAGAAATCCCCATTTCTGATGACACTTCTCTACTTTAGACAGTACTGGCTAGCTAACCAAGCACCTTTCAACTGCCCCCTGTCAAAGCCTGTCAGATGGGCCATCTTTACCATCTTGCAACAGGGGAATGCCACAAGTAGTGTTGTTCTTCCCTGAAACTGAGATGAGGAAGAACCCTGAATGAAAAAGCATTGTAGAGCTTGAGCTGAAGAATCGCAAGACCACATTGTGGTTTGCTATTTCTGCACCTGCTCTTGTGAATTTTTTTTGCCTTCCTGTCTGGCAATTGACATGTAAATGCCCTCCTCCGAGGTTTGCCGGGGATTAGCATTACAAGAAGAGAAGTGAGAGAGAAGCAGCTCTTTGCTGAAAGAGTCTTCCTCTGCACCTGCCTTCCCTCGTGAGTGGCATCAGAGCTGAGAGCTACAGACCCTTCAAAAACACTGCACTGAGCTGAGGGGACCCGGCCCCATACGATAACACTGCACTGAGCTGAGCTGAGGGGACCTGACCCCATACATAGATCATGTACACCAGAATGTAACCATTAACCAGCACCCCCTGCAACACCAGTGCATGTGAAATTCCACATATCATATATAAAGTGCTTCATAAAGTCGAATGAAACCTGCTGAATACTGCAGATGAGGTGAATGTCCTGTTCAGAGCAGCTTTAAAAAATACATACCAGACAGTTTCAAATGTAAACACTTCCATTTACAGCCACTGAGTGGCAGTGTTTTCAAAGAGTCCATCTTAAGTTACCGTGGCTACAAAAGCATTGCACAAGCAGACAGGAAGTATTGCTGGTAGCAGTGGGACAAGGACGCTGGAACTAGGGGTGCTGGGGGTGCGGTAGCACCTCAGGCTTTGCATGGCTTCCATCATATACAGGGGTTACAGTTTTGTTCAATGTCTTTCAGCACCCCCACTTTAAATTTTGTTCCAATGCCACTGTAGTGGGATGATGACCTGGCCCTTGAATTGTTTCACGGACGGCGGTCATGTTGAGTCATCCAACCCAGCCCTTTAATTAAGAGCAGTGGGTCCTTCTCAGTGCTGCGGGTCTAATACTGCCTGTATAAAAAGACTAAACCAAGACTTTTGAATCCATTTCCTTACCTAGTATTGGCATGAGCAACATTATCACTACCACCTATACACTATTATGAAGGATCTTGTCTCGTTAACAATATTGTCTGTTATATGTGCTCCTATTCAAATGCTATTAGTGTAGAACAAACACCAACAATGCAAATATGTGTTTTGCTTCCCTGAGAAGCTACCGAAAGTGAAGTAAGCTTCCTGGTAATGTGGCCTGGTTTCTGACGAAGCCCAGTGTACAGAAGGCTGAGTGGAGAATGTCTTAATTGCTATGTAGGTCTCGCAAGTGCAGTTCTGAAAGAAATATATGGTACAGCAAACGTGTTTTCACTTTTAAAATTGTGTCTGGTACCATAGTACGTTAAAGAAGCCAAGGTCAGTGCACGACAGGTAGGATTTCAGAAGGATTTCATTATCTTAAACCATTATTTGCCTTCTACTAGGGTGACCACCCTTGTCTCACACAGCACTGCTGCAGAGCAGCTATCAAACCTCAGACACTATCACACAGCACTGCTGCAGAGCAGCTGCCTAACCCCAGACACTATCACACAGCACTGCTACAGAGCAGCTGCCTAACCCCAGACTCTATCACACAGCACTGCTGCAGAGCAGCTGCCTAACCCCAGACACTATCACACAGCACTGCTGCAGAGCAGCTGCCTAACCCCAGACTCTATCACACAGCACTGCTGCAGAGCAGCTGCCTAACCCCAGACTCTATCACACAGCACTGCTGCAGAGCAGCTGCCTAACCCCAGACACTATCACACAGCACTGCTGCAGAGCAGCTGCCTAACCCCAGACTCTATCACACAGCGCTGCTGCAGAGCAGCTGCCTAACCCCAGACACTATCACACAGCACTGCTGCAGAGCAGCTGCCTAACCCCAGACACTATCACACAGCACTGCTGCAGAGCAGCTGCCTAACCCCAGACACTATCACACAGCACTGCTGCAGAGTAGCTGCCTAATCCCAGACTCTCACACAGCACTGCTGCAGAGCAGCTGTCTAACCCCAGACTCTCACACAGCACTGCTGCAGAACAGCTGCCTAACCCCAGACTCTGTCACACAGAGCATGCTGACAGGGCTGATGTATCACCGGCCCGAGGACCCACTGGGGTACCTGGAGAGCTGCCTGCAGAAAGCACGTGAGCTGGGAGGCCCTGAGAGGGTGCGCTGGGACACCTTCATCACACAGGACCGCCAGCCCCTGCCACCCATCAACGGGGGCCAGAGCAAGAAGACCGTCTTCAGAGCAGGTAAACTCACTGGAGGATGCTGACCAGAGTTCTCCCTAGGCCGTTTCAGCTGGACGGGCCGCCCAAGTGAACAACCTAGATCTGCCCGTCTTGTGGATGCTACTGGGGCTTTAACGATAAGGATTGATTGCGCTGATAGGTCGCTAGATCACTTGCACGCACTGGTTGAAAAAAAAAACTTGGAACCACACGACAGGTGTGTTGCTGTGTTACGTTACATTTGTCTTGTAGTTGTCTTGACATTGCATTTATCCAATCAGAGAATTGAAGGGGTGGGTTTTTCATTTTAAGCATGTCTAGTGGCTGAAATGTTAAAATGACTGCTAAAAAAATACCCTAAGCAATAATAGTGACAATGAATGTGTAAGGTGACCATATGGCTGCTTGTTCAGCGGGACAGTTTGGGATAGTTCAGACTTTTCAACTGACAACCCAGTGCATTCAGGTAAGTGTAGTCCTGCTTCTCTTAAAGATAAGAATGGTACCAGAGATGTACCAGAATGCATTGGGTTGACTGGTAAAACATACCAGAATGCATTGGGTTGTGAGTTGAAAAGTCTGAACTGTCCCACTGAACACAGAGCCATATGGTTACCTTATGAATGTGGAAATTATCAAACCGAAATGGAAGATGAAAAAGAAAATGTAGAAAATGAAAGAGCAGCCTGATTATTATTAGATCGCAAAGGATCAGGGGGTAAATGGAGCAGTGTAGCCTGGGTCTGAATTAGGGTGGATTATTATTATTGTTATTGTCAGTAAATCTACACAGTCATTTTTCAGTTTTCCCATCACAGTTTACCATGGTATACCATGCTTAATAAGGGAGGGTCAATATAAACCCCAACCCTGTAATATATGCAGTGTGTTCCTGCTTCCCCAGAGCCAGCCCCTCTAAGCCCCTATAGGCGGTATGAACGCCTGCCTCCCATCCAGGCTCAGTTCTCCATCGAGAGTGACTCGGATATGACAGAATCCACCGGACTCATCCAGGAGTACGACGTCTTCGATCCCTCCAAACCACGGCCGCCCATCATCTTCGTCGTCGGTGAGGGACTCGCAGTGCACAGTATCACCACAGACTTTAATCCAAAGAAGCAGATTCATTGCTATACAGTGCTCCCACTTTATTTCTCTATCTGACTAAAGGCTGGTTTATACTTCCGACCTCGTTTTCTTGTGACCTCAAAACGCACAGGGTCGGATGATGTTGAAAAAATCCAACATTTGTTGCACAGTCACAAGCCATTGAAGCGCAATAGAGCAAGTTTTTGAGGAACCCAATAAACATGAACAACAGAACAGGAGTTTAAACTTGCCTCTAAACTGAATGAAATTAAAGCGTAAATAAACCTTTGCTAAAATGAATATTGGTGCTTACATAGGCTACCATGCACAGCAACCACTTGTATAACAATAATAATGAATACAATGTATTTTTATTTGTGGTGTTATTCATTTTATATATTTGAGTCACTAATAAGTTAACATCAATATTTATTTTCTGTATGCAATTACTTTCCCCATCAAATCAGTAATGTTGCTCAGATGTTCAGTACATGTTTGCTGCTCATAAAAATGTGTACCAATTTACACATTCACTTCATTCATGAGTTGGGCAATTTTAAAATCCTGTCTCAAAAGCGTCCCGGGACTGTGGAGCCTGTTGGCAACCCTAGTCACAAGTCAACACCGGCAGTAAAGCAGACTGGCTGAAAGTGTGACCGACAGCTACGACCACTTTGCTGCGTCAAAAAGTCTTCAGTCCTTCTGGCGCACCCATAGAAGTGTCTGCAGCTGACATACGGCTTTTGAGAAGTATAAACCAACCTTCACGCATCGGATTCGAACCCAGACCTCCAGACGTCAAATGAGACGCTAGCGACTTCCAGTGCACCACCCAGCCCTTACGGCATCATTTTGCTTTTTTTTTTTGCTGTACTCGGAGTATTTTTTTTTTAAATGTTAAGGTGCTCCAACTATGTGTTCAGGAGCTGCTGTTCAGTTCTGGTGGCCTGTCATAAGTGATGTAGGCATTCAAAGTGTCTTTTAAAGCAGTGTGTGCAAAGCACTTTGACACAAACTTATGAAAACAATGAATAATGTAAGATTTGAGTAATTACAAAAAGAGCCAGTCACAGTGATTGCGAACGTGATAAGCAGGGAAGGAGACAGTGCTGCGTTTGCAGCGCCTCACTCAGTAGTAGAAGTGCTGATTTGGATACTTGTCCGTGTTCCCCCTCGCTGGGTCCTTCCCTTAATAGATTCTTTCTCTCTTCTCATTGGCCAGGTGGGCCTGGCAGTGGAAAAGGCACACAGACTGCCAAGATGGCACAGCGCTACGGTTTCATGTGCGTCTCTGTGGGAGAGATCCTGCGCAACCAGATGCTACATCACGCCCCCAGCGACAGGAAGTGGGAGCTGATCGCAAAAATCATCGCCAACGGAGAGCTCGCTCCCCAGGTATTGTCTGTCTGCTGAACAGAATGTGACGTCTGCTCATTTCGGTAACGTTCTCCTCTACAATAAGTGTTGAATATGATTCACTGGGGTCAGTTAAAACTGATCTATTGAGAAAAGCTGCAAAAGATATCCCCAGACTTGTGCAAAAAAGCTTGTACGTGCTAGAAGGCTGGATTAGAAATACATTCTTAATTATAGACTATTGTCATTCATTTTGACTTTCTCCCTAGTTAGTAATTCTCACACACTCTTGTTCTTTTTTGCCGGCCTGATTTTCACTTTTTAAAATACCTCTGTTCTCTTCCACAGTAGAGTGAGGTACTGAGTACTTTTCAGATGTCCGTTTTAATTATATGGCACCTAACAGCTCTACGTTTCTTCATGGAAAATTCTGTTGTCTACAGGAAGAGAGTGGAAGGAAACATCTCGGAAACAGTGGTGTTGATTAGAAACAGGATTATGATAATATTTGATTTTTAAAAACAATTTTTCAGTACAATAAATAGAGCTGGAATGAACATTTTCCTGTTGGGATATCCCTTCAGAATTCAGACTATTTGAATATTCTTTCATTTGTAAAATGCAATCAAAGCCGCTACATAACACTACGTAACACTATTAAAGAAAAAAAAATCACAGAATAGCAGATATTTGTCCCAGCATTAACAATAAATAACCAAGACTAAACAAATGATCAATAATGTCATCATAATCTGTTATTGTTCAACCCTAACATGCATTAACAAATCAAGGAAGTGAAAAACGTGCGTCAGTACGCATTTTATTGTCATTGAAAGATAATGACATGTAATTAATTAACTAGTATGAGTACTTTTTAGGTGGTAAGGGTTGATTGAATATGTAGAAGCACAGTGTTGGTATGTCCAGTTCTACTGCAGCATTACAGTATTAGTAGTTCGGCAGTAGTGCCTCACCTACATGTCTTTCTGTGTCGTGTGTAAGCCTGCTCCAGCCTCGTGGCATGTTCTCAGCTGCACAGCTCCGTCTATCGCTCTATCTCACTGTCTTACTCTGCCACCTCTCAGGAGACGACGATTGAGGAGCTCAAGCAGCAGTTCATCAAGCATCAGGATGCGAAGGGCTTCATCGTGGACGGCTTCCCGCGGGAGATCGCACAGGCCTTCACCTTCGAGGAGCAGGTAGAGAGGCTCGCTCAACCCCTCAAGTGTGATGGGCAGTGTTGTGTGATACACTGCGTTGCAGATTCTCTCCCCTGTCGGTGAGATAAGATGAGGCTAAAGCCATGAATGCAGAAGAGCCTGGGTTTTGTTCATATTGGTTAAAGTGCTTGCTTGTAGTGTGCAGGGTCCCTGGTTCTTCCCCAGCCTCTGCCCTATTATACAAGCATAGCCAAGAGGCAGAACCTTCTTACAGTCACTTCATTGGGAAGCTTTCAAATGAAGCTGTGTTTGGTGAATATTAGATTTGAAGAAGTCTCTAGTCAAATCATTTATCTGCTTCACTTAGTTTCTTACAGTGGTACCTGATGGAGGTATTAGACGAAACAGTGGTCTATATAATTTACTGGTTGATTTCATCACCATATACCTCACCAGGATAAGTTGCAGGTGATTGTTTTCATTTAACAGTACCGAGGAATCCACAAGGATTACATCAACCACTTCTTTTTAGAGTAACCCCAAGATAACCACAAACAGGAGGTGGATGCAATCCAGGGAGATTCTCTAAATGATCCAATAAAACCCAGCTGTGACTTGTCCCGACTGAGCATAGCTAAGTTTCTTAAAACGTAACCTCAGAGTTTATAATTAAGTATGTTTTATTCAGCACAAATGGTGATTTCTGTTGTTAGGAGCAGGGGTGAAATTCTTAGCACAAAAGTGCAGGTACTGCTGTGCGCAGCCAGGTGTAAACATTACAAAAATGTAGCCTGTTTGAGTGCCAATGTTTAACTAAAATCGGTAAACGATACAAAATAGGCCTTAAAAAAGAACATGAAAACACTGAAAGCTTTGTACCCTCTGCATCTATCAGTCATGTACAGTAATATAACTCTTTAAATTAAACCTGAAGTGATAGGTATTAAGAAGTATTACACTGTGCAGTAGCTGTGCTATAAAAAGAATTATACAAAAAGGTCTTAGACAAACCGTGTGGTGGATGACCGTGACTGGAGTTGTGTCCCGAGCAGAAGCCGCATCGAGAGGGCTCTATCGCTATTAGAAAATTATTTATTTATTTATTGTCTCTTTAAAAAAAAAAAATGTTAAAACCTATATTTACCTTGAACCTCTGATATTTCGCCAGTTAACATTCCGCTGAGGAAAATAGTCCCTAACATAATTAGAATAGATAAACGACATACACATAGAGAAAATATTATTATTATTATTATTATTATTATTATTATTGCTAACCTATTTATTTATTGGGGTCTTACTCTTTCTTATTATAATTTATCTGGGCATGTACAACTGTTGAATAATCCATGTAGTATTGAGTCTGACTCGAAACTTGTTGTTGGAGGCGGGGCTTCATTCAAGCAGGCAGGCAGTGGATTGGCTGGTGCGGAAAGAACTGAAACAGGGCTGGCAGTTTGACTGGCTGGTTTTGAGGGAGGGTGTTGTTTGGATCCAGCAGATGACAGAATTGTGCCCAATTGTGTTTTCGCTGTTGATTTGCTGTCCAGTAGCTGTGAATTGAGCCTTCATTACATTGTCCTGTCACAGACATGATTTCCCTCGTCTCTAGACCAGCATCAGAAAGTATGTTTAAGTAGTTTTTTTATGTTATCAAATTAGTTGTAGAATAGAATGTTAAGGGAAAAAGCCGGTATTGTGCGGATTGATTTTAAATATAATTCACAATTAAGCACTTCAATGTTCCAGCGGGGATCTATGCAAAATAGAAGCCCGCTAGATCTGGAAGCTGATTGGTTGTTTGTACTCAATCGTTTTCTAATAAGTAATAGAAAATAAAAGATTTAAACAAACACAAAACTACACAAACAAAAAGGCATGCTGTGCTGGTGCAAAGCAAGCAGGTCTAGCAATTGTTATCTCTATTTAATAACTTTACCTCCTAACCCTTCACTCGTTCTCCAGTCTTGAACACCCTTCAATAATGAGATTGGAGTGGGTCTTTTATATCTGTGGCTGGAGCCTTAATTACCTATTAAACAATGACCTTATTAAGGCTCAAGCCACACTCCCACGAGCTTTACAGGGATGGGGATTCAACCCCACCCACACCAGCTACACTCTGAGTCTGGCTTTTTCGCCGGTCTCAGATAGTAAATAACTACAAATAATAATACAATACAAATAAAACATAAAAAAAGCGCACCATATATACATAGAGGCAGGGCTCCCCGTCTCACCCTGTCTGCCTGTGTGTCTCACCCTGTCAGCCTGTGTGTCTGTGTGTCTCATCCTGTCAGCCTGTAAGTCTGCGTGTCTCTCCCTGTCTGTCTGCGTGTCTCTCCCTGTCTGTCTGCGTGTCTCACCCTGTCTGTCTGTGTGTCTCTCCCTGTCTGTCTGTGTGTCTCTCCCTGTCTGTCTGTGTGTCTCTCCCTGTCTGTCTGTGTGTCTCACCCTGTCAGTCTGTGTCCCCTCACAGATCGGCTCTCCTGACCTGGTGGTGCTCCTGGCCTGTTCGAACCCTCAGCTGCGACAGCGCCTGGAGAAGCGAGCGTCTCAGCAGGGTCGCCCTGACGACAACACCCACGCCATTGAGAGGAGGCTGGAGACCTTTAAACAGAACATCGGCCTCATCGCCAAGTACTACCAGGAGAGGACGCTCATCGTGCGGGTAGGAACTGCCTGTCTGTCACCTTGCCGCAGAGACATAGAGGAGGGACCCAGATGCATGTTATAGTAACACCTGGAGTTCTGGGTTAGAATCCAGCTCTGAAACTGATTTCTGGTCTCAACCTAGTCCATATGGACACTGTCACACATACTTCTGTTATCACTCATTAAAACAGTGACTTAAAAAATATATAAAAAAACTAGGTTGTTATCAATGCTAATTAATCACCATAGCAACTTACCTTATGATGTTCCTCAAGTAGCGACTCTGCTGCTTCCTGGTAATTATTCAGGTGTTGGAGTTCAGACTCATTCCAATGACCAAGCTGCAGTCAGACCATGTGACCTGCAGCACATCAAAGGCACCAGGCTCAGACCATGTGACCTGCAGCACAACAAAGGCACCAGGATCAGATCATGTGACCTGCAGCACAGCAGCAGTTCAGAGCTCTATATTTGATATAATTTAATATACTGAATTAACATAGAAAGACAAATGATGAAACCATAGATTTCCAACACAGTAAAAGGCTAGCATACCTAGCCTTCAGGAAATCAGCTCCTCACTGCACTCCGCTTCTCTTTGCAGATCGATGCTGACCGGGAGGAGGGTGATATTTTCGCCGATATCAGTGCCACAGTCGAAGAGAGGCTGTTCCCCAAGGGAATCAAAGTGGAAGGTAAGGGAGGGACTGCCTGTTGCAAGAGAAAGTACACTTTCAACTTGATTGTCATTAAATCTAAAAAAAAACAAAAAAACATGAAACCTGATATTAACATACTTGATCTATTTTTTTAGACCCTGTGCAGTTTAAACATATAGGATGCTTTGTGAGTGTGAGGTCTACACTGTCAGCCCCAATAGGGGTTTCAATTGAACAGACCCACTGTGTTAGGTCCCACAATCACAGATACAGGTTTACAGGTAAGCCAGAGGGTCATTCCATGTGTGGCTGACAGGATTTGCTTGGAAAATAAATCCCAGAGTTGGGTGTCCGTCAGATTCAGAATGTCTTTGCTCTCTAGCACTAATGATTCCTGAGACATGTCTCCTCATAGTCAGTGGGTCATTTTTTTGTTTTGTAAATGTTTAAATACTGAGCTACTTGGTTGTGCCAAGTGAGGTGTAGAAAATGTAACAGGTTCCAAAATACCACAGGGCAACTTGATGATGATCAATTGATTCGATTTGATTACTGTATAGTCATGCAGCACTGCACAAACTGGTCCCCAGTACATAGAAGCAGGCTTAAAATGGAGATGTGGTTTAGTTAACACAATGCTAGATGTTGGGATAATTCTCAGTTCCAAACATTTGAGTACCGGCACGTCTCAATTCAAAAGACTTATCTAACGTCACTTTCCGAATGTAGTGCTGTAAATGGACCGGTTTTAGCTTTCATCACTGAAACTTATCACAAGCAAAGGCTTGGGTTCCACCCCCTTTTCTATCCAAACTAGCAAGCAGTTGTTAGCGGTTGACTTCAGATAACTCCCCCAGTGCATTGCAAAATAGCATGGGAAATTGCTCAATAGCACAGCTTGTAGACTTGTTTCAGTTAAAAACGTAGAACGATTGTGTTGAGTCTCATATTAGATATTAGCCTGTTAACATGGATAAAGGGCGGTGGTACGAAAAGAAAGATTCAGGAAGAGGACTCAGAAATAAGACAGAGTGCCGATTCTCACCCCAAGATTGCCGTATGTGAGATGGGAAAAGGTGCTTCAGAAAGGTGTCTGGAAAGCTGCAATGCCACCGACAGAGGTGCAGCTGCAACAGATCCACCAGACTGCTGGGCAACAGAGCAAATGCAGTATTTCCACCACACAATTGAATGGCTTCTAGTAAAGAACAAAACGTTGGGGTGCGTAACATGTCAGTGTTTAAAATTGTTGGGACCGTACAAGTTGCAAGAGCTGAGGGCGAGGAGAGGGCGCTCGTCGTGCAGGTAGGAACGGCCTATCTGTCACCTTGCCGCAGAGACATAGAGGAGGGACCCAGATGCATGTTATAGTAACACCTGGAGTTCTGGGTTAGAATCCAGCTCTGAAACTGATTTCTGGTCTCAACCTAGTCCATATGGACACTGTCACACATACAGTGACTTAAAAAATATATCAAAAAACTAGGCTGTTATCAATGCTAATTAATCACCATAGCAACTTACCCTATGATGTTCCTCAAGTAGCGACGCTGCTGCTTCCTGGTAATTATTCAGGTGTTGGAGTTCAGACTCATTCCAATGACCAAGCTGCAGTCAGACCATTACATTTTGGCTTCAAAAAGAAATGCTAGCTGTCAGCCATCAATGGGCACAACTTCCATTTCAAGCACTGAGAAAAACTCATAAAATGAACAAAGCAAATTGGAGTTATCATATTTTGGCAGTGGAAAAGTTGTAATTTATGTTGTGGCTTGTAACCAGGAGGTCACCAGTTCAAATCCCACCTCTGCCACTGACCGACTTACTGTGTGACCCTGAGCTAGTCACTTAACACCCTTGTTCTCCATCCTACAGATGAGATATTAAAACAATGTCCTATTGCAAGTGACTCTGCATATAATGCACAGTTCACAGCCTACCTCTGAAAAGCATTTTGTGATTGTGGTCTACTATGGAAGGCACTATATAAAAGTACAGATTATTATTGTTAATTTAGGTGAAATTAAATTAACCTTCTTAAATATTTATTTCTAGTTTTTCCAAATGAGCATATTGTTATTGTATGCTACTTTGTACTTGGATACAATTATTTTAAAGAACCAGGCCTATAGGGTTACATTGCAGTGGTCCTTGCATTTAGGAAGTTCCTGATTGGGAAGCACAGGTCTAATCTCTGTCTCTCTCCTGCCTTCTTGCCTGTCCTCCAGGTTTCACAGACCCTGATCCTCTGCAGGAGCAGTACGAAGAAGAAGAGGGCGAGTTTGACAATGCCGAGAGGCAGGTAAGGGGTGGTTACAGCACTATTCCTGTAAGGGCAGAGTTTAACCAAGGGACCCTGAAACATTTCCAGAGCTCATTATATTGCATTCCTACAGTCACAAACCATTAGTCTGCTGCACTGCTTGCATCCAGCACTAAACACACAAGATCTCTGTGCACAGCCTGCACCCAGCACTAAACACACAAGATCTCTGTGCACAGCCTGCACCCAGCACTAAACACTGTGGGGCAATTACATTAGTGTATTTAATAATTAATTTAAACAATTAATTAATTTGAATAATTACAATAGTTAAAATTAATGTGCATTACTCAACATGAATGAATACTATATGACCATTACCATATTAGATCACTGACAGAACACAGACAATCTATTAGTTATCTGTTAGATAATCTGAATATTCATTCACGTTAAATGTAGAGCAAGTTTGTTTTACAGGCTACACGGTATCTATAAATTACATTTTCTAGGCTGGAGTGACAGTCATGTCTGTTTTATAACAGTTCAAAAAACTTTGCTGTTTTAAATGTAATTTTGTTTTCAATTTACATTCAATCTTTATCGGGCTCACAGTTTTATGAGGGGAAGAAATTACCAGTGCCCACCCCTACTAACCGCCTACTGGCTATTTCTATACGGCTTGCTCCCTGAACCCCCAGATTCAATCACTTGTGCTGAAGAATGTCCTTGACAAGTCTCATCACAATTGCACAAACACTTTTCTAGAGATGCAGTATATCAGAATGTAAGTATGATGTGCATACAGGCAGAGGTTTACATCCTTCCCAGATTCTAATACAGACCATTTAAATTTAATATTGCTATAGAACCGAGCTCCCAAACTGTATAGAAAAGCCATGCTTGACAAAGTGATGCACTTTCATGTACTATATAGATAGAGATATGTATTATAGCTCTTTATTTATTGTGCTCTTCCTCATGTGTAAAGGGAAGCTGCACACTCCTAAAAGTTTTCAAAATGTATTGAGAAAGAAACCAACGTTTCAGCTGCAAAGCCTTCATCAGGTGAACATCACAGAATTCTAAAAAGCCTTTTTACTTTCATCTTTCTGCTGCTTTGAGGACTGACTTAGTCCACTGTTTATTTCTGTCTCCACTGTGTCTTTCCATCCTGGTTTCTTACTGTCATGTTCAAGTGATGTGGTCACAGGGCAGCTATCAGGCTTTTTATATATAATTTGGATACTTTCATAATGAAAACGATGCTTTTAAGTATATAGACACAGCAGTGGTATCTTTTTAATTTCCTCCCATGTGACGTGGGTCGAGGCAAGAAAGTCTTATCATCCTGCAACAGCCTTAATCAGTGTTTTCCAGCAACCAGCCAGACACTCTCAGTGGCTCGCTGATATGCACACACACAACCAGCCAGTCGCTCGCAGTGACTCGCTGACATGCACACACACAACCAGCCAGACATAGCAGATTTACTGATCTGAACTCCAAAGGGGCATAGATTGGCAGAATAGTGAATGTTGGGGGTAAAATAAATACTCTTGCAGTAACATTTTTCCTTTAAAACAATTTCTTCTGTTCTGAATATATCTTTAAACATTACAGGTACTATGTCAAGGTTTCTACCTTGTTAACTGTGTAAGCACTACAGGTGAGCACACACAGATACTCCCAACAAGAGTTAGTTGCTTCCAATGATTTTGTTTGATCTTTTTGTGATGCTCACATGGGTCACCCTGAGTGTTTTTTATGCAGTGGCTGCTGTTGAGTTCAGGAGCTCCTCTCTAGTTCTATTGTGCTGCTATAGACACATGTCAGCCAAAGTGTCCATCTAGTGAGCAGCTGCATTGGAGTTTGCTTTTGAATTTTTGGAAATGCAACAGACAACTCAAACTGAAAATAAAAAATAAATAAATAAATAAATAAATAAAAATAAATAAATTTTATATATATATATATATATATATATATATATATATATATATATATATATATATAAGAGAGAGAGAGAGAGAGAGAGAGAGAGAGAGAGAGAGACCACTTACTTTTTATTAAGAGCTGTGTTTATTAAATGTTAACAAACAAAACCTGTATTGAAATGAGCCATTTATGCAAAACAGGCATCAGTCTGTGCTGGGGGAATTGTCTCACCCCCACAGGCACTAATACCGGTCTGGCACTCTGCACACACCATGCATCTCAGGACATACCTCTCAGAATAGCCCCTAATTGAGCAGCATACTTCGTAAAGCACTAATGTGATTCTGTAGATGATCTGAATATAAACCCATCCTAATTCATTTAAGGTTTGCCTTTTTAAAAAACAGTAGTCATGTTATTTTATTCTAGAGTGGAGGGTGGTCGCGGTCCATTCTCTTTTTTGGAAGGGTGGACTCAGTGCACCGACTATTTTTGGTGAAATGGCATTTTTCACACACTCTTCATTGTTATTTATCTTGAATAGTAGCCTATTTTATTTCTCCACAATACTTCAGCCTTTAATGTTCCTGACGCAGCTTTTCCTTGCATTGCGTAAGCGTCTGCTCTCTGGAGCACACAGTCACTGGAGTCTTTGTACTGAAATGAACTGTTTTGGGCGGGTACATTTTGGTTTGTTTTTTTTGTAAAGAATGTTATCACATGATAATAACGTGCTGAGTCAGTTAAGACATTTCTAAAGTAAACTAATTGAAAATTAGCATGACAGCTGACCAAACTGCCTGCATCATCGATCCTGCGTTCATCTCGATTTACTGAAAATAATTGTAAAAGCTTACAATATAGCGAAAGTTATTTAATATCATATCAGTGTTTAATAAGACACTATACACCCATTTTACTAGGCTATAATATAAAGCATTCTGTTCTTTCTTATGTTGCATACATTCTGTCATGTTATTTTTTTATTTGTGACCTGATACTTTGTAATGTTTTTAATCATGCATTCTGTGTGCTTGTTTCTATTTCAGTGATCTGTGATGTCTGTATGTGATCTGTGATACTATAGTGTAATATTGAAAGACACGATCTAACATATAGATTATGATGACTGTTGTTGTTCTTCTTCTTCTTCTTTTTCTTCTTCTTAAATAATACACTGATGATCAAAACCAGGAAGGATGTTCTTCCTTACACTGAATGTGTGACGTCAAGGCCTTGTTATTTGCCTCTCTCTTTTTGTGGATGATATATCTTTTTAAATAATCTTTGTGTAATCCTAACATTTTTTTTAAACGTTATATCAGACATTTTATTGTAAATGTTTAAACACTTTTCTTTGGGACCAGTTAGGAGATGTGAATAGTCAGATTGTTTCCCGAATTATTTCATAATTTGGGCACAAAAGGCATTAACATGTTTGAAAATCCAATATTGGACCAAATATAGCCATGCAGCTAAAAAAAATATTTCACAAGAACAGGCAAGGATAGGCCTCCTAGTTTTAGAGTGAGAGTCTCCTTTTCTTTATTCTGGGCTGGAAACTTTCTATAGACAATCTACCCAGCAGTGAGATTGGCAGCATTTTACACTTCAGCACGTTCTACTGTTCATGCTAATTATTATACTGATTATTGGTAGCCTAAAACAGTTCCAGTCTTCACATAATTTAATTCTTTACATGCACATTTACATTTTTCCCATCCAACAAACAGTGTGATTTTTCATGGACCCAGGATCCATGAGCGTGTGTAATATTGATTTTTAAAAAAAGCATAACTGTACAATCATGTTCTGCCTTCCTCTGGGACTATGAAAATCAATAACTCTCCAGACTCACACAGCAGTGAATTAGGAGTAACTGGGGGACCGAAAGCAAAAGAGTTCACGGAGACCGGGTGCAGTTCAATTGATCGAAACAACAGCAGTTCTCATGCCTTTTATACAGTAAATACAATCTGAACAAAAATGCCCTTGTCAGCACTTGTAATCATCGCAGTATTTAGATTTAGAAGGCTTTGGATTTTATAGACCTGTGTGTGTGTAAGCAAGCAGAAACTAAAAAGGGAGAGGGAAGGCGAGATGTAGCATGAAGCTTCATGCACTAGTGATCTTCAAGCTGCATTCACCCTGCACCTTGCATGAAGCAGCTTTCTGCAGCACAACTCTCTCTCTAATTGATATGCGGAACAGCACCCTGGAGTCAGATAACCGCCCAGACAAGGAGATTCATACACACGCACACACACACACACACACACACACACACACACACACACACACATCTTCCCATAATGCAGCAGGGCTGAGCCTCCTTAGTTCTATATAAAGCCTGGAGAGGGAAGCAGGGGGGTGCATGCAGCAACTACGACAGCTTAGAGACAGACGGGAGCAGCCTAGGTCACTGGACAAGAGCTCACAACTCTCTGAGAGGTCAGTGCTGAGGAGGAACAGGCTGAGGCGGAGTGCAGTCTTTCCCCGTCTCTGGGAGGCTGGAGGTCAGGATGGGAAGGGGGTTAGAAAAGAGGGGATGTTTGAGCTGCTTTTCCAAGCTAGTAATTGCTGTTTGGGTGTTGATGTGCAGGTATATAGCAGGTGTGTGTGTGTGTGTGTGTTTTGGTTTGCTAGTAATATCTGTTTGGGTGTTGTTGATGTGCAGGTATATAGCAGGCGTGTGTGTGTGTGTTTTGGTTTGCTAGTAATATCTGTTTGGGTGTTGTTGATGTGCAGGTATATAGCAGGCATGTGTTGGTAGGAGCCTCTGTGAAACCCTTCACTCTGTTCTCTCCTGTCATATGCTTCCTGATGACAGCTGTAGGGCAGTATTAGGAGGCAATTGTCTGCGTGTATTTTCCATATATATTATGTATATATATATATATATATATATATATATATATATACTATATATATATATATAGACACATGTGGCACACACACATACTGTATATATAGTATAGAGAATGTTGTTTAGGAAATGATAGTTGTTCTCAAAAGACCATTACTAACAAAAGGTTTTACTCAGTTCCTTGAATCATTTGGTAAGTTATGGGACTGATAACTGGCAGATGTTAAATCGCCCTTACCCTGTTGGAGCTGTGCTAGATTTAGTGGGAGACACTCACCATGCATCTTTTGCACAGTCCATTTACAATTAGGAGCACCAAAAAACCCTGGAATATTGCTATGCAATAGGTAGTATATTGAGATAAGTATAGGGCCTTCTGGGCTCTTTGCATAAGCATTCAGCGTGTCAGGTAATGCACTTGAACTGCATGCATTTATTGGCATGGTTTATTAATATGCAGCTGCCTCTGGGCCACAGATCTGTTTATAGCCCAGTGCTGTTAGAGAAGCAGCAGTACTGAGCAGCTTGTGTATGTGGTTTCCACGCACTTCCTTCCTCTTAGTGTATATGGACTGTGTGACTGTATGGACCGTGTACTATTCTGAAGTTCTGCTTGTTGTCTGTAACTGCTCTATACTATACACTTTTATTACAGGATGCTCCTTGTCAATGGATTTCAGATAAAAGTGTGAGATAGTGGCTTGAGATCATGGGAGCCTCACACACAATGATAGGGGTTTCAGTGCAGTACCACAATAGTTTTTATTTTTCTTATTACTCAATGAAAACTCTTTGATAGACTTCCAAGTGAAAGCTTTGAGTGAAACTATGACACATGGATGTGGTGGATTTAGAATTACATTTAAATTGTGAGAAAACTAATAACTAGTAAATTGCTTCTGAGGTGTTATCATTTCATAATTTAAGCTGTTTTGGTACTTTCAAAAAGCTGTTAAAATGATAGTAGTATCATAATTAGCACCAATCCCAAGGTAAAGGTTTTAGGTATGAAACACTTAACATCCACATTCTGCTAGGGAGAGAGATTAGGTTGCAAAAAAGAAAAATCCTGTGCACTCAATGCCCTCTAGATCCTAGTTCAAAGCCATGATGAAGCGGTTACATGGGAATATTTGGACTAGATGGCGCAGTTTGAGGTAGTTTATCTAATCCCATGTTGGTTCCTGATTACAGATTAAACATTCCAAAGACATTGTTCTGCATGTACAGTATGAATTATTGTGCTATTTAAAAAGTAGCCAGATTCCTGTTAATCAAACAAATCTGAGCCTGTCCTGAGAATTTTAGTCAAGCAATTTTAGACAAGCGGTCTGTGTATAATAACAGTAATATGTACCTGTGGCAGGCTGGTGAGTGGATAGAGGCTCAGAGACAGACTGCAGTTCAAAAAAATAACTTATTATAAATAAACACAAAAATGAAAGGGCACAAGGGCCAAAACAGATGGATTGAAACACAAATAAAGCAAAACCTCACAAAAATAAAGGTTTCCAGGCTGGGCAATGCCTTCACTGGATTTAGCAAAATTGAAAAATCTCAAACAACAACCACCAACCTGCTTCCTCAGCTACCTCCTCCTTACTGGGAAGCTGAGGCCTCCTTTTATGCGAGGTGGCTAAATGATAATTGAATAATTACATTAGTTGATTGCTCCCACCTGGGGCAATCAACCTGGGCAGGGAGGAGCATTTAACTCCATCCCTGCCAGTATTTCCAAGGGCAGAGCCCTGCTCTGCCACAGTACCCCAACCCTTAACAGTTGCATTTGGATCGAACATACTGTACCTCCATTAATCAAGATGCACATTAACACAACTTCAGGAGAGACGAAAATCTCCTTTGAGTGACTGGGCGTAATGGCTGTAATGAAGGAAACCACTTAGCATTCATATAAGATTGACTTTGTATTGGATATTTGTAGATTTTATTTTATTACTAAGGTCATATTTAATGGAATGGAATGCATTGTTACTAAATATTGTAAGGGTTAAATGACTTTAGGTCAGAATTGAAAAATGATCTGGTAGAACCTTCACTGAAATTCAAAGGCAAGCAATGCTTTTTACTACAAAGCAGATATTTATATAATAATAATAATAATAATAATATAAAAACAGAAATTCATTCACCACTATAGCTGATTTATCATTCATCTAATTTCACACTTCCAAAAACAGCACCTCAATAAATACAGCTTGCTTTTAGTAACATTAATTCCTATGAGAAATGAAAAATATTACTCCAAAAATAGTATACTCCTATTGCATTTCTTGATTTTCATTTAAATTATTGTTTAATTTATTTATCTAAAGGCACAATGTACAGTGCAGATCTTGGGGAGGGAGCAGGTATCTGAATCAGTTTACGAGAGGGACATATTTAGAATCCCAAGGAGCCATGGGTGCCTCCAGCCAGGAGTCCAAAATAGGCAAGCCAGCTTGTCAGTGAGGCCTACAGCTGACCGAGGGCTGGCATTTAAAAGACAAAGGTCATCTTGATAAGCTGGACTCAACGCTCGATCCACAAGATATTTTAAAGGAGAGGGACAGTGGCACTAGCTGCAGTCAGGTGTGGGGTCTCGATCTCAGAAATAGTTCAGAAAACACAAGTAAAATTTGTCAGTTTCTAAAACAGCTCTACTATATTCAGTTCTTGGGGTCTGTGCAACTGATCGAAATAAATACTGCCACTGTGCTAATTAATTAAAATGGTAACAAGTTTATGGAGATCAAGCATGTTACAGTGCAGGTGAGTCTCAGTAGTGCCTTTCTGTCTCTAGTGTAGAGTGCTAGGGAGTCCTGTTGCTGGAGTGTTGATGCAGAACCTTCCATACCGTACTGGCTAGATATGTTTTAACTGTGGTTCCTCCATCATCACTGTTGTCATTCGACTTTGTAGCAAATACAAAATCCATCACTTAATGAAATCTGTTCTATAGATCAGAATGGCACTCACCTGATGTTTATTTTGTTGAAATACACCCTGGGTTCACAATTGCATCCTAAAATTTAAGTACTACAGTAGTGAAGTCCCATATTTTTTAAACAGAAATGTTTGATTAAAGTTTGCTGTGACTTATTAAAACTGTGTTCACCAGGATAATTCAATGTAGTGTCATTATACATTCCCGCAAGATAAATTCAAAATACAAAGGTTCAAAATGTAACAATGCTAATACTTTACACACAAAATAAATTGACTCGACACATAGAACTTCTAACATTTAAAGGAGAGCTAAAGCAAGCTTTTAAAATCCATAAATAAATAAACAATGGATTACATATTGATCTGAAACTCTACTCTTCAGCTTCAACGACTGTGAGCACTGTTGTTGACCATTGTTTTATTTCACAGTACCAGACAGTATCAAACTGTGCAAGATGATGACTACTGTAATAAGAGCCATTCTGCCCTTGACATAGAAATCCTGATTTATGTACACAGGAACTACTATTAAACATAACAAGTGTTTTTGTGTTTGTAACTGACTGTCTGACCCTACATACAACATACAGTATTATCTTACACACTGTTCATTACTAATGCATTTTACATAGTTAAACAAACATAAATGATGACTTTCTGCGTAATACATTGAAAGTGTGTCGGTCTTATTCTTGCTCATTAGCCCATGCAAAATAAATCAGAAATGATGAAATCATAATTTCTTAAATTTGAAACAAAGTTCTTCAAGATTATTAAAAATCTGCTTTATATAAAAATGAAGCAAGCGGCTTTGTTATAATTCCCTGCACCTCTGCTATTATTCTATATGTAGTATCCATCACTTACACCATACAGGGCTGTTTTGGGCAGCCGTTTATATCGGACAAATAGCATGTGTCATTCCCGTTATTTCAATAACAAAGGCATCATTTATACAGTATTAAGCATGCCGTATAGTTCAAGCAAACTCAGCTGTTCGGATCTCGTTATGTGCCATTCACATAATAAATTAAAATAATAAACACACTGCTTATACTGTAGTAATCGCTCTTACTAATCCACCAGTCAGCTGTTTTCACCTCGTTACCTTGCCATTCACATAGATTTCAGTAAAAAGGCACCTCGTCACTGAGCGATTCCTCCTGTACTGTACCTTGGCTATTTAATCCCTGTATGCAGTGTCAGGTTTACAGTTTGAAAAAACAGCACTGACTGCAATAGCAAGGATGGCTGAAAAGAGAAAACAGATGAGCATCAGTGTGTAAATAAAATGTCTATTAGGTACTGTGTGCTTACTGAAGTTTGCTTGGACCTCTGTCAGTCAGCAAACAATGTCACGTTGCTTCAAAAAAGCTGGGAATTTTGTAGTCGAGGAGGAGAGTGCTGACGAAAATACAACCGAAACTGAAACTCTCAAGACCAGAGGGAATGTCAGAGGAAGAATTCTCAGCTGTGCCACCTTGGCGACCAGGACGGTCTGCCTGAAACAGGCAGAGATGACGTAAGGATTGCCGTCCATACTTGCAAAAAAAGATCGTCCAGGTGCATGTCACAGAGTTCTTCACTGGAAACGCTAATGTAGCAGTAATGTAGCCTCCCTGCACTGTACTTTTTGCACATGTACGCGTGTTTGTTTTGTTTACTATACTGGTGACTGGGGGACATTTTGAACGTCGGGTTATTGTGTGGGAGTTTATCACTTACTGCAGGTGAATCACTTTAACACAAACGTGTCCATTCTAAGCGGTGGTGAGTGTATAATACATGGTGAGCAATCATTTTCATTGAACTTCTTTGTTTTACAGTCTTATTATACACAGTGGTGGCGTGAGACCTGTGTATAATAAGGATGATGATAAAACTGCTGACTTCAATTAAAAAAAATAAATAAATACCACCATCAATACCAAACACAATGGCCTGCAAATTTAAAGTTTAAAGAAAACAGGGAGACATTTGTGGAAGAGAAAAATAATGCAAATATTCTTAGAAAAACAATAAGCAAGATAAATTTGGTGAAAAATGACCTCGGCCATATGCCCTCCGTGGGACGTTATGTAGTATAGACTGATTCAGAAAGCAAAGGGAGTCACCCAACTCCACCCTCCAAAAAAGCCAAGTGAATTTCCTACTCTGATTCTTAGTTGTTTTACATTTTTTAAATTCAGTGTTACTCCCAACACTTCTTCAGTTGTTAATAGTAAATTATAACTTATGTCACCGTGTATTATAACAAATAATATACACCAAAACAGTACATGTAAGGCTGTTGTTCTGTCTGGGCTAGTGCCCTCCTGATTTATATGTAAGTAGAAACCCTTGATAGAATTACAGCCTCATTTTGCACAGTTGTGTGGACAGTATACATTATATAAAGTATTTATGAAGTATAGGTATGAATACAGGAGAGTGGGGTGGCTGTGGAGCCTTACAGTACAAAAACTGCAATCTGTAAGTGTCTCGGATTCAGTTTCACACTCAGGTCAGTTTACACTTGTACAGGGCTATTAATATTGAGAGAGGAGCTGAAGCACTCCCCTAGATTATTCTGCATGGGCTACAACTTGGAAACACATTGCATCAGATCTTAACCCTTACAGACCCCGGGTGCTGCACAAGTTTCAGAGCAGCAGTGGTTCCACATCCAGTATATCAGTGTGGCACACAGAGCCATGACGTATTCCTCAGCATGTTCCTGCCGACCGTGTGCATTGCGGCTTTAAGCTCCTCCACAATGGCCTTCCAGTCCATCTCTTTAATGAATGCCACAGACTCTGCCACCTCAGGGCGGGTAGTCACGACTGTGTGGTGCTTCTGGTCCTTGGAACCTGGACCCGATCCACTGCCAGTCTGTGTTCTGGGACTTATGAAACACCCTGTCTCACCCCAGCTTGTAAGGATCTAACACTGAAGAAGGTATAACCAGATACAGTGAGTGACCTTTTGGTACCCTTCTCATTCCGTGTTATTTGATAGGCTGAGCCAACAAGTGCTAGTGTACGGGAAGCAGGGTTGTGGTGCTGGGTAGCTTCAGTGCTGTATATTTGCTGTTTTTGTTTTACTTTATGCTTTCTGTTTTCAGGTTGAAGGATTTCTACACACAGATCAGCTCATCATGGCAGGTAAATATGAGCTTTCGTTTGTGGTGTCTGTAACATTGTAAGTGAGATTCAGGAGTTGTGAATTATTCATCAGAGAGTAACAGGGTTTCCTTTCACTCACTGACACTTTGGTGTGCTTAAAATGAGAACAGTAGATCCTATAGACCTGGCACATGCACTAGATTGTTGCCCGACAGTTTTCTCAAACTCATTTTCGATAAATTGACTGCTGCTGTTTAATTTTGTTTAGTGCCCAGGCATGGTTGTTGATTAACATATTCCATAAAAAGACTCCACAGGGAGTGTTGCATTGTCCCTGCATCTCCCGCAAGTTAGGGCAGCAAAATCGTCAGGGAATCGCTTTCCTGCAACGTCCCCTACTGGATAGGCACTCGTGAGCTTAAGCAGACACCTGCAGGGATGGCCTTTGTCCTCCAGGGGGCGATACCTCATCTACATCAGCTGACAGGTTCCAGAGTGTAAAGAGGTGATTGGCTTAAAGGGGTGATCACTGCTGAAATCATGTCTTAGAGTAATCAGCTAGAACTGTCACTCTTCAGTACTGCCAGCCTGCCTAATTTACGAGCTCCACAAAACAAGAATGTACTGTGGAGCAGCAGCTATGGGACAGTACTGTGTACACAGTGGAGAAAATCTTACAAGAGACTGCTCAGCTTGACTGGATGTTTGTCTGAGGTATGTTAGAAAAGAGACCAGGAACAACCTTGCCTCTCTGTCTCTCTCAGTATTAAATTATGAATTATCACTGAGCAGGTAAACATGTGACCCTGAGATGGACAGACTGGGCTTTCAGTGCTGGAGGGCAGGTCTTGTGAGGTGTGCCAGTGTGTGTGTTCATTCACAATGTAGGGAAAATAAAGTATACTAAAATAATATGCTTTGAAAGCAAATTCACACAGTGGAATGCTTTAGATGCGCTAACTTCACATCTACCAAAATATATTTTTACTCGCTAGATATATTTCAAAAGAGGATGGGATTCAGGACATTTAATAAAATATACTAGATCGGACTGTTTTTTATTACAGAGTATTGAAACTACAAAAAGTTTCAGGTGTATCAAAATACATATCACTGTGTAAGCAGTCAGGCTGCTGCTAATAATCCAGGGGAAAAAAAGCCCCACCCTAGCTCTGCTATAATTAGCCCCCCAGTTGAGGGTGTGGAGCAGACAGGGTTGGAGGGTGGTTTTGTAAATTTAGACAGACTGACTGACTGTATCGCCTGTGGAATTCAGGGAGAGTATGATTACTCAGCCCACACCACAGGATCGGGTTCCCAGAGAGAAGCTGCTGCTGCCTGGCTTGTGATCCAGGCTATGCCACCCACACTGGGTAACCTCAGTTTACACCACTGGTACTCCTGCAATGAAATGGCTGAAATGCTGGCACCTGTTCATTAATAATAGATGTGTTCTATACTTTCAGTATTGCTTTTGGCTTTTTTTAGCATGGCTAGTGTGGGAGAACCCAGAAGGGAGACAGATTTTGTTTTATTTCAGTCAGGTAAAAAAAAAAAGAATATTCAAAGTAAACATGACCAGCTATATGTGACACATTTCCTGCACCTTCCGACCCACTATCAAGTATTGGGACACCCTGTATTGTCTGACTTTTAATTTTTTTAAATAAAAAATTCACAATTTGGGGTGGCAGGAGTATAAAAGTAAAATAAACTTTTAACCCCCTAAAGTAATATTTCAAAACCTGAAGAAATCTCTTTATTGGTTTTATTAAATAAATAAATAAATAAATACAGTATAAATCTGTATAGTGTCTCAGTACAAAATATGGTGCTGTATCAGTGCAATAAATTGTTGTGTAAGTTATTTTGGACACTTTTTTATGTAGTACAGAGTATAATGTGGTGTAGTTATTCTGGTTACATTATAATACAAAGTTACTAAATAAACTTTAGTATTATAACTTTTTTGTAAGAAATAGACTATATAAAAATGCAGAGTTAAAATATTTTTCAGACTACATACTCTGCGAACGCACAGAATAACAACTTAACCTTGTCCAGCCCTCCACAACTCAGCTGCCAAGTTGTGTTCCTTTGAAGTGGGCTAGGCCTGTCAGGTTAGCAACCGTAACCATGGCAACATCTGTTTGACTGTAGCCAGAGTGGGGAGGAAAAAGTTAAGTAGCAGTTCTATTTGTTTCTGACAACATTTGCTCTGGAGAAAAGAAAAGCAAGGAGAGAGAAAAGAGGAAGTCGGCCATCAAAATGGGAAACAGTTGTTGTTCTGGTTTAGCGACAAAGGTTGGGTCTGTCTCCGAACCAGGTACTGTTGTGTGGAATCAGGCAGTCGCAGGCTCTGCTAAGAGTCGCAGGACACTGAGGAAGTTGTTGCTGTTTGTGAGCAGTGAAGTTTTTCCCTCGCTGTAAGGAGGAGGCTTCAACAGCAGGACCTCACCCTGTTTTTGACTTTTTAAACAGTGTTTCTGTTTTGCTTTATGGGGGAAATTACATTAAATGGTCTCTCTGTGTCTCCCTCCAGATAAACTGAAGAACAGCAAGATCATCTTCGTAGTCGGTAAGTCGCAGTGATTTATATTCCACTCCATCTTGTTTTAACTCTCAGAATAGCCAATTGTGGACTAACACAGCAGGGTGCTCTTTTATTATGCAGGGTGCTTGTTTATTTGCATTTATAAACATGCATTTATACATAATTACAAAGTAGTAATATCAGTTCTTTTGGGATGAGCAATTCAAATGAAATCACTGGTTTTAAACTGTTTCTAAAGGTTTAGTATTTTGAAAACTATTACAGGAGAGTGTGTGTGCATCTCTGTTTGCAGGTGGTCCCGGCTCTGGCAAAGGCACCCAGTGCGAAAGGATCGTTCAGAAGTATGGCTACACCCACCTGTCCACCGGTGACCTGCTCAGGGCAGAGGTCAGCTCAGGCTCAGAGAGAGGCAAGAAGCTGTCCGCCATTATGGAGAAGGGCGAGCTCGTCCCCCTGGTAAGAGACCCAAACCACACCCCCTCCCCTTTTCCCCAGAGATGGCGTTTGCACAAAGTGTCCACTAGATGCAGATCAATGCCTCTCAGGCCATTACACAAATGCCTGTTATTTGTTATACAGTAGTGGAAATGACTGCCACACTTTTAAAGATTCAAGTCTGTATATTTTACGACATTCTTACCCAGTACAGAATTGGTATATTCTGTGATAAATCCAACTTTATAAAGGCTTTATTTTATAAACCTCAGTACAGCTCAGCAACTGAATGAAACTGACACAGGCCTGAACATTCAAAATAGCAGTCTGGTTGTTATTATTATTATATTATTATTATTATTATTATTATTATTATTATTATTATTAATCTGGTGGATACTGTACCAGATTGGATTTTCGAAAAAATAACTATCTATCTTTAAAATATTTTTTTAATAGAAAAAATATATATTGTGTTTAAATACAGTTTGTTTTTATTTTTTCTTTACTGGTCACAGGTCCCATTGTTTTAAACTGAAAAGCCACAGGGCCAGTTGTACCAGTACTAACTTTAGGAGTAGAGAACTCCTAGGAACAGAACAAAATGAGTACCAATTGCAGCGAAGTAGATCAGAAAGTGAATTAGTTTAGCTGATCTGATCAAGTGGACCATGCTAGACTGATCATGGGAACTAACCCATAGGGGAGTATATGGAAAATACATAACAGGATCTTAGATGAGTTAAAGAAACATTTTCTGTGTGTTGCAGTGCAAATATATTTAGAGCACATTATGTCTGTCTCTTTATATAGTTTATTTGCATGATCTCGTAGTTTTTTTCCCCTATATTAATTTTTAACATCGACAGGACTTAAACTAATATTATCTGTCATATATAAGAGAAGTGGAATCCAACGTTCTACACAACACATATGCAGCAGAATAGCGAGCAGGACAATCTACATGCACAATTGCACTCTACGTACATGTTAATGATTTATAATCTGCTTGGTAAAGGCTGTTTGCTTTTTGTACCTTCAATATTCATAGTACATTTAATGGTTATTTTAATATGCAAAACAACCCCATCCAAACTGCAATTAATTATCTGCTGCAGTTAATTTCTGTGAAGGTTCCTGAAAATTTAAAAAATAAAAAAATACAAATATCATTTTCTGAGTCCATTTGGTGTGTTTTTGTTTTTTAACCTTTTTTGTTTGTAAGTTGTTGCCATGTTTTAACATTGTAAGTAAATCAAAAACAGAAGACATGAATACAGTAGATTTTTTTTGCTTGCTAATAATTTTGCTACAATGGAGGAAGTGCAGAAACTGCAGATCAAAAGGTTGTAACCAGTCATGGGGTAAGCTAGGCCATGGGGTTTTGCACGTAAAAACAGCCATACACTGTTTTGCTTTTCTTGCCTCCACTCGGGGTGACACTGATGCAGCATGGTCAAGAACCAGAGTTACAGAACTGCAACATCTCTCCTCTAAATAAAAAAAAACATGAACTCAGGAGTTCATAAGACATGTGAAATGCATCTAGGAGAGGGAATATTGCTGTCCGGCCTAGCACTGCTTATCGAAATACCATAAAGAAGCACAATGAAGAAGTATCTATAAACCAACACACGCTTACACGCATTACTGAATGCATGAAGTTCTGTGGCGCTTTTGAATTGGCTTGACGAGGTCCTGATGAATCATCAGCATCTTCCAATCCTGAAGTGTTTCTTGGAATGGTAGGTTTTGTTTCAGAGTTTGATCAAGCAGTGGAAACACACTTGAAGATGGCCACAGCCTTTAAAGGCACCTCTAAGACTGTTCAAAATGAACTTCTAGGCTGCATGTTGGAGGTTTGCAGGGAACACATTGTGAAAGAATTGACAGACTGATTATGTCGCTATTCAAGTTGATGAAACCAGTGACATTAGAAATATTTCACAAAGTGTACTAGTTGCAATAGCTAGGTGCCATATTCACAGAAGAAAATAATTGCACAGAACTATGATGGAGCGAGTGTAATGTGTGGCGAGGCTGGCGGAGTCTGGAAGTCTGCAAGGGAAAAATATCCAAATGCACATGATGTCCATTGCTACACCCATCAACTCAATGTAGTGAGACAAGCAGCCAGTTTTTCAACTTTTTTTCTCTAGCTCTCCAAAGAAAACTGTTGTTTTGGATGAAGTTGGAACTGCTCCTCAAAGAAAGTGGAATTTTGGTAGTCCGCAGTAAGGACAGTGTTTGAAAAGCACAATCACCTGTTAGTGTTTTCAGACAGTTATTAATTCAGGAGACTTTGACAGTGTCATAGTTAGAGAAGCTAATGGTTTTTCCCATAGCTTCATGGACAGAGAGTTTCTGTTCTTTCTGTACTTGTTCCAAAAAGATAATAATGAAGGTGGATATTTTGTATGGGAAACTCCAGGCAAGGAATATTACATGTGTAACTTAATTTATTCAAAGCATTTAGGACATCCAAGCATCTGTTAAAATACTGGAATCCAGCCTCCCTGAGAACCTGCCACTAATGCTAAAAAGACAAAGGGGGCCAAATACTACAGAAGATTATGACAGAGCTGCCTTGTAAATTTGTAACATTATTGCAAAGGACCGGTTTGCCTTCAGAAAGATCCTCGTCTTTGCAGCACTGTAGCAGAGTGACTGTTTTGATGAATATCAGCCAGCTTTCATGGATGGTGTGCTAGAGGAAACAGTTCCAGCATATTCACTGCTTAGTAAGACTTCCTTACATGTTGACCTACAAACAGGGTATGAAAGCTTTTAAAAAGACAAAAAATGCATTATATATGTTTGAATTGATGATATATAGCAACTTAGACAGAACACTTCTGGAGATTACAAAGCTACTGAAGATAGTTATTACCACTCAGATGACTACAGCAGAGGCAGAAAGGTGTTTCTCAACACTGAAGCGGATACAAACCCTCCTGAGAATCATATTATTCGGCTACATCATGTTGTACATTTGAGAGGTTTGATGCTTTTATGGAACGCCTTGCCTAAACAACTTTCGCTAAGAAAACACGGAAGTGCCCATTCAAATCTGCTATGTTATACTGTTTTCTGCCTTTTTTTAATTTAATTTATCATAATTTCAAGTCGTTTACATTATTTTTAATGTAATTTATCAGATTTTTCCTCCATTAAGATAAATAGTATTTATCATATGCAAGACACTGGGTCTTGTACATTTTTTTACTTGTGCTACTTAGTGGTGGACTTCTCGTTTTGTCTTGTTCGTCGTGAATTGTTTTTTCATTTTAGAGAAATTGATTGTATAATTTCACAATAGAAAAACAACCATCAGATCGCACCTCTACCAAAACTTGACAGAGTACTGCTTTCTGACATTATACCGGTCAAGTTTTGGTACACATACCACATTATGATGATGTACCACTTTCTAACACTATACCAGTCATCCAAAAGTGCATTTTTGTATGCAGAAAATTATCTTTCTGCGTCATTTTGCAAACATTTTAAAAATGAGTAAAACAGCAATGTGGCAAAGTACTGAGTAGTGTGAACGACTACATTGCAAAGTAAGGCAACCAAGCTAGTTCAACATGGTATTGTGAATCTTTAGTTCCACGGTGAATGTAGCTCACCCTGACCCGGCTGTGCTTGGTCTGCAGGACACTGTTCTGGACATGCTGAAGGACGCCATGATCGCCAAGGTTGACGTCTCCAAGGGCTTCCTGATCGACGGCTATCCCCGCGAGGTCAAGCAGGGAGAGGAGTTTGAGAAGAAGGTATGTGTGGCATTAGGCAAGGATATCCAGAACTGGATGTGGTCAAATCAAAATTGCAACTCTATAAGATTTAAAAGGTTTTCTGTAAACATATTGAAAGTTTGCTCCATTTTTTTTCCGAAAGGATGTTATAAAGCAGTAAACAACAACTCAGAATGGTAATTAAACTGCCCTTAACTTCACTAAAGAGTTGTGATTAAACTGCCCTTACCTGCACTAAAGAGATCTGATTAAACTAACCTTACCTGCACTAAAGAGATCTGATTAAACTGCCCTTACCTGCACTAAAGTTTCCTTATTTTATAAGAAATAAAATATGAATATGATATGAAAATATGATAATGCTACAATACCATAGCAACATGAATCCTAGGATTACATTTACATTGTGGGGCTACAGTTATAGAGGCTTTGAGAAAATACAGTACCAAATAACAAAACTACAGTTACAGTGCAGGAGTATTTAATGCCACAGTTATCAGTTAGGTCTTGATGTGAATTGTGTTTAATGCCAGCGGGATCAGTTATGTCGATGTGAATTGTATTTAGTGCCAGCAGTATCAGTTAGGTCTTCATGTGAATTGTGTTTGTCAAATTTTGAAAAGCCGCTATAAGGATAGCAGTGGAAGCCTTCTGGTGTAATCCTGTTAGTGAGCATGCTATAGAAACCCTGGGGTGATTGTAGAGTTGTGTGTTGAGTGGCACTACCCCTTGCCCCACTCTCCAGATTGGTGCACCCACTCTGCTGCTGTACATTGATGCCGGTGCTGAAACCATGGTGAAGAGGCTTATGAAGCGCGGAGAGACCAGTGGCCGCGTGGATGACAATGAGGAGACCATCAAGAAGCGCCTAGACACCTACTACAAGGCCACCGAGCCTGTCATCGCCTTCTACGAGGGCCGTGGCATCGTCAGGAAGGTAGGCTGCAGCTGGGGCTCCTGTATAAGACACAGGGGGCCTTCAGTCACTGAGCTGCTCTGAGCGAGAAGATTTCTGTTCACTCAGATCACTGATGAAATGTGCTCTGTAGCGCTCCGAGCTGCTCAGGAGGAGCTGAACTGAGCATGCTGTTATGTGGGTTCTTTCACTGCACGAAAATATTTCTGCTAAGTCACATCACTGATGAAATGTGCCCTGTAGCGCTCTGAGCTGCTCAGGAGGATCTGAACTGAGCATGCTGTTTTGTGGGTTCTTTCACTGAGCAGCTCACTTAATTAACACTCCCACTGTATACACTGGAACTTGCTTGGTTAGTCAAGGAATCATCAAACGGTGCCCTTAGTTTTCTATATGCAAACCTTTCTAAGCGTTTAGTTTTAAAAAGTTGTCCCTCATATCAAATGCACAAATGAGGTGCATCATGTTGCATCCAAAGTTTTCAGAGAGTTTGGTAGTTGACATTATGTTGCTCTTTCTAAAGCAAGGTTTTTTTTTTCTGTGTTCTTTTAGTTCCTTTTGACTCCAGTTTTCCAGTACTGTAATCAGTTAATACGCAAATATAAATCAACAGATTTTGATTAAGTATGAAAAGGTGTTAGCTTAATAATATATAGATATGTTAACATTTGTTTTAATATACATAAATACATGTAAACATCTACCTTTTTAGGCAGTCAAACTTTTTGTAGACGTCACTAATTTCACAAACTTTTCTCTAAGTATAATTGATTTGTCTGTCATTTTTTGGGTCTGTGTGATCCAACAGAAAGTTTTCCATCATGACATTTTAGGAGTTAACATAAACTGCTATATTTAGTATTTCATTCACCAGAGTATGTGCACATACCTCACGTTTCAGTTATATGACAGATTGCCCTCTAACCTCTGCCTCTCTCCTCGTTCAGATGAATGCAGAGGGCAGTGTGGATGATGTCTTTGGCCAAGTCTCCAAAGCTCTTGATGCCTTGTAGTAAACCAGACGAGGAGGAGGACAGGGGAGGAACCGCCTTTCCAGGAACACAACAATGAGTCGGACGCAATTCAGTGAAAGACCTTAAGAGACAATCTTTGCCTTACCGCAGCAACCCTAACCATTGCACAGACCCTGATCAAGAACCGGAGAGCCGCGGCACAATATAAAATAAGCATGCACACATACACGCAGGGGGTTGATTTTGGACTTTGAGTATTTATCTGCACATCTGTAATTACTTAAGTGAAAAATGCAGCCATGAACAAAGGATAGACCATAAGAAGTGAAAGGATTCCACCCCCCAACACAACATATTTTAACGTGATGGTCATGGATTATATAGGTGGTGTGAATAGGCTATTAAATGCCTTCAGATGAGAGGTGTTCAGTGTGTTGATTACAAGCAAAGAGTACTCGGATTGCTGCCACTGTCCTGAGCATTTTACTACCACTGCCAATTAAAAATACCCTTTAATCTTTTCTTGTGTAGGTTCTCTCATCGCGTCATGTTTCTGTGATCCCTGTTGTTTCTTTCTCATTTGCTGTCCATCTCATCTCCTTCAGTCCTGTTCTGTTTTCATTAAACATTACCTTCCTAACTGACGCAACGCTGGGATCTGCTGCTGCGTGTGTGCGATCATAATATAAAACAAGACAGGGTCCCTCTGAAAATTTTCTCTCAGCTATACATCAGAGCAGTGTGTTAAGTGAACTGTTTTGTGAAACACAAGGCTTTTTTTAGTGGTGATTTTGAATTAGACAGTACACCTGTTGTTCAGGAATTCAGAGGTCACTAGTCACAGACTGGATACCATGAAACAGTTTTAGACACAAAAATGCATTTTTTGAAAGAATTATAAACTAAAGTACTGTATTTGATAAATTCTGCCTTGCTGATAGTTATCGATACAGTACAAAAATTGTCTTGTCTAGTGTTTGATACTTACATTTCATCAAAGATCAATAATAAATAAAACATACACACTCATTACAGAACGCCTTTTACACACTCATGACAGAATTGTTATACTGATGTTTCCACAGCTGCTATCAGCCTGCATTTTATCATAAAAACACAGTTCGGATTTTCACTTGCACTTGCGAGAATCAACCGTTCAGTGAAATGAAGACCCCCAGGTTTACACATTTTCAGGTGTTAAATGAATATATCTGCTGAGTGAATATCTCTATCTCTGTTTGGATCATTACAAGAGACCTGAGAGTGTGTAGGAGCCTTGCTTTCAAGTGCATTATTGGAGACATCATAGGACACATACACGGAGTGGCTGTCTCAAACAATCAAACAAAGACATTTTCAGGGATAAAAGTGGTGGGTCAAAATCCGTTCTTTAAACATCATCTTAAGAGTCCTAACTATCGGTGTTATATAAGAACTGTATAAATATATATGAATTGTTGTTATATATATATATACAGTCAAAAGTTTGAGTACACTTACTGGAAACTAGTTTTTTTGACAATGTTTTACGCCGTACACGTTTTTGTAAATACTTGAAAACGTTACAGTATACGAAACAAAACATAAGGAGTATCAAAGCAATGTTCAAGAAAATTGAAAATTGTCTCTAAATCTTGAATTTCTCAAAATAGCCACCCTTTGCCTTAATAACAGCCTCACAAACACGAGGCATTCGGTTAACAAGTTTCAGCAGGAAATCACCCGACATGTCTTCCCGCTCTTTTGCAGCAATTCCCAGAGATGTAGGGCACTTGTGGGTAGCGATCACCAACTTTGTCACCAGCAAATCAACCCCAGACCATGACGCTGCCTCCTCCATGCTTGATAGTGAGAACCACACATGTAGAACTCATGCGATCACCCTCTTTGCATCTTACAAATACTCGGCGGTTGGACCCAAATATTTCAAATTTTGACTCATCGGTCCATAAGACCGACTTCCACTCCTCAAACGTCCAGTTTCTGTGTTTTTTTGGCCCAGGTAAGTCTCTTCCTCTTATTCTGCACTCTTAACAATGGTTTCTTTGCAGCAGTTCTTCCAGTTAGGCCAGCTTCACGCAATCTCCTCTGAACAGTTGATGTTGAAACATCTGTACTTCTAATAGCATTTTGCTGAGCTTGTATTGCAGGGGCAGTTAATCGCCGGTTTCGCAGACTTGTGAAGCAAATTAACTTGTTCTCTGGTTCTGAGGTCACCCTTGGCCTGCCTGACCTTGTTCGGTCCTCAGTAGTGCCAGTTTCTTCAAATCGTTTGTTGGTCTTGGCCACAGCAGTTACAGACACTTGCAAAGTTCTTGCGATTAATCTTAAAGATTGACCTTCATTTCTTAAAGTAATTACAGACTGTCTTTTTTTCTTTGCTTAACTGAGCGTATTTTGCCATTTTCTGCTCCCTTACATTCAGGAATGACAAACTTGTGCCTATGCTACCTATATAGTCATCATGGACCCTCATCTGTTAACAATAATTTGTGACAAAAGGTTAATTAGGTAACATGCTAGTTAACTCAGAGAACTCATCTAACAAAGACACATATAGATATAATGTATAGACAAGTTTATACAGTTAAAAGCATAGATAATGAAAAACATGGTTTCAAGCAGGTGTCCTCTAACTTTCACTGGTACTGTGTGTGTGTGTGTGTGTGTGTGTGTGTGTGTGTGTGTATATATATATATATATATATATATATATATATATATATATATATATATATATATATATATATATATATAAAAATCATTGTAAAAAAATAAACATTGATTTAAAGTTCCCTCGCAAAAAGAATGATTTTTTACTTTGGAAGCTGAGTGCTTATGTGAAAAGCAACAAATATTGCACTCAGTCTGTACTGATGATGTGATGATGTCATTGCTGTGTAAAAATATGAACATGTTTCCAGAGTGGTACCATTCTGACAATGGCAGCTGCCCCTTAGTATTACTGCACTGCCATAGCAGAGGGGTCTGGATCTCAGGGACTTTATTTATAAAACGATATCTAGAATGTAACCAGTTCATATTTCGTTTAGACAATTATGGATCTAACACCTATCTTCTGTAATTTCATGCACTGTTAGAAAATTATAACAAATCAATACCTACAATACAGTAGGACTTTCCCTGCAGGATTGTTAAACAATGAAAAGATGACTCATTTCAAGCCCTTGTGTTCTCCTCTCACCTGTTAATTGTGCAACTGCGTGTCTGAACCAGGCTTTCCTGTCAGGTCAGTTCTTGAAGGGAACAATGACCCTGAGATCTGTGAGCACAGTATTTTTATGCCCCCGGGACGGACCATGACTGCGTCGCAGGCTGTGCAAGCAGCATTGATCTATCTTATCCAGGTTTTTGGGTCTTTAAGAGGTAAATACCCATACGGTAATACAGTAGTTACATTTTGTACTTGAAAGGGAAGATGCAGAGATATTTAGTCAAACATTTTGTGACTGTAGCTAGCCACCCTCAATATGGGCACAAGATTAAGTTGTCAGAATTAGAACACGCCAGCAGGTGGTGTGAGGACAATTACTGTTGATTCCTGTTTACAAATTTTAAAGGTCAGAATGCCAAAATGTAGATAGCATCTAGATCAGCGAGGGTGTCAGCATGGCTGTGCAGTCATGGAGCAGGGGAGCCGCTGTTTTGCCTGCAAGTTGTGTGTTGTCTCTAATCCAGGAAGCTGTTTCTATGGTAACAAGATGATTCATTAATAACTACGTATGAATTCAGATTATTTTTGGAGAGGGGAAGTTGCTTCGGTGGCCAATTCAGAGAGTCATTTCATTGTCTGGTGGAGTCGAGTGAAGTCCTCAGGAAATTAAGGGTTAAAGAGCCAGAAAGTTGCAAAACCACCCCAGCAACATTGAATTCCTTCCAAGAAGCTGTTCTTTGATGTCTCTAAATCTACAAGCAAACAGCTCACAGGTTTTTCTACTTGTGAGAACTTTTTTTTTTTTTTTTTTTTATGAGGACAACTACTAGAAATTTTTATAAAATGATACATCCTAAACATCCATAGAGTGCTGTAGTTATTCCACAAATGAGGGCTCTATATATATATATATATATATATATATATATATATATATATATATATATATATATATATGTGTGTGTGTGTGTGTGTGTGCTGTCCTGTCATTCCCTCTGTTTGTGTGTCACCCTGTAAATCTGTGAGTAAAGGGTGTTTTGTGTCTAGGCAGTGCTCGAGCACTGCCTGGGGTATCACGTGCACAGTGCAGCTGTGTGTAGATTGGGTCTGTGTTTGCTGCTCTGTGATTTGTGTTTGGTTCCGCCAGTCAGCTGCTTCTGCGGGACTGAGGGTCTGTGCGCTTGATCAGTGTGTATGTAAATGTTCCCCTGTGCATGTGAGCCAACAGGGCTCTGGGGGGATCTCTATTTAGGAGCTGCCTGTGAGCAGCTCGGGGCTGTGTTGTGGCGTCCTGATGTTGAATGAATAAACAGATGAATGAGATCTTGCTGCGGTCAACTGGCTCTGTTTGTTCCCCTGAAACGCTACTATATATATATATATATATATATATATATATATATATATATATATATATATATATATATATATATATATATATACACACACCAGTATAACTGATATTTCCCTATAAAACCCTATTCTTAATTCTATGATTACAGGCTACTACTGACGACAGTACTATCCTGTAATCCCTATTATGGTGACAGATCGCGCTGATATTTCTGATTACAAGCCTGATCTGATGTAGATGGAGTCATGTCAGAGATGTGTCAGAGTCTGAAAGGCAGAACTTTGTAGCACAGCAGCAAAATACCAACATTATAAGGAAAACCATCTCCGATCTGCCATCCTCAGAGCATACTTGGAAGAGATCAGTGAACTCCGACCGGTAGTCTCTCTTGCAGAGCCAATAGCCAATGCAAATCAGCATGGCAGACTGAGTGTTTTTCTCTCAGCATGTCTGTGTCAGAACAAGTGTTTGTCTCTCTGCGTGTGTGTGCATGTATGCCTCTCGGTGTGGGTGGATGTGTTTAACTGTAACTACACTATCTACAAGGGTTAGACAAAAGAATTACAAACATCTGCCATAACACTATCAACTCATACCACATTCCTTAAAATGAGGATAGAAATTGTCAGTAGCATTTCTGTTTAGACATCACTAATATAAAAGCACATTCCACAGAGCACCTACTTTCAGACCTCCATCAGTCTTGTCTGATGTCATGCCCATTGTGACTGAAACTGACTTTCCACACAGAGCTGGCTCTTTATACATTACAGAACACCATTTACTCAAGAGTAGAGTTACATATGACATGTATTATGTGCAGCTTCCTGCCCCCAGTACGTGTCTTCAGGTAATGTAGGTGAGTGTGGGTCTGTGCTGAGCTGTCTCCTCTCACCTCAGTGATGGCTCAGTGCTGGAGTGGAGACTCAACCAGGTACCCATGGCAACAGCCTATCTCTGCAGCACTTGAGACAGTGAGAGGGTCATGGAGATGGCAGCTGATATTATAATGTAGATGCTGCAAGCCGAGGAGCCGTGTGTGTGGTTGTGGGAGGGGGGCCGTCTCAATTCAATTTGAATCTCATTCAATCCCCCACACCACTTCTTCGTCTTACACAAGAGCCTTCTTTACAGAAGAGGGAATACATGAGCCTCTACATCTGAATACACTATACATGTGATCATTATTGTATCCATTCATTTTGGTTTGTCTTGGATTAATAAAAAAGTTTTTGATTCAATCAAAGAGAATAGTTTCAAATGTAATTGTAATAGCTGTTTAGGTTTCTTATTTTCCTTTCTATTTTACGGTTTCCGATCAGTCTGAGTGGTTCTGAGTTTTGTTGCTTCAACGTTAAGCTCTATATTAAAGAAACTGTGTTCCAGCCTAATAATCTAAAAATACTGAACAGGGTAATGTTATCATTGCCAGCCACTTTCCCTTTTCTGCTCTTTAAAACTGACAATTTGGCCTGTCCCAAAATAAAATTTGTAAGCTGACATGCACCTCTCTGGCTCTGCCTGTACTGCACTCCCATGATAAAAATTCCTTCATTGAAACACATGGTCTTTGAAAGAAGGTGTCTAGCAGTGTGAACAGAGGCTGTAGGCAGGGAGAGGCCATGTAGGCATGGAACACTCTCTCCTTCACCACACAAAAAGGACATGTGTCTGATGCTCCAGGGGTTATTATAGTGATAAAAGAATTGATGGTAATGATGGTGTGGAGTTTCCTCCACTGCAAATTTCCAGATCTCTTAGGAATAGGGGGCTTGTACAGAGCCCACCATGCTGGCCACACATCCTCACCACCCCCAGCTGCTCCCTCCGATGTGTATCAGGAGGCTTTTCATCTCAGCCACAGAGAAGGAGAAACTGCTGAGCCTGGCAGGGTCCAGCAGCGCCCCTTGTCTGAGCTGAGTATCTAAAGTGGGAGTCACCATCAGCGAGGGAAAGGGTTCCTCTGAAGCAAAACACCCCGTCCAGTTTACGCACAGCTTGGGCTGACAGTGCTGAGCGAAGCCGATCCAGGAATGCCCCCACTAATCTCACCGATCGCATCCCCAGCAAAGCCGCCATGTTCCCAGGGCTGCTCCAGCCAACCATCCCCGGGCCCCACAAGGCTCCCAGTTTGGTCACTCCTGCTCTCACCAGCACAGCGATGAAGCTAGGCGAGTCCAGCACTTCCAGCCTCAGGGCTGTATTATTAACCAGGGGTTCCTCTAAGCCCCAGTACATACTGTTTGCCTCCACAGCCCGCTCCACCTTACATAGGCTTCAGGCATGCAGCAAGCCACTGTAGAAGAGGTCCAGTTTTCCAGTGTCCAGCACGAACATGTGTCTGTCATACCCCAGCCCCCCTACTTGTCTCAAGAAAGCAAAGGCTCAAGGCCTCCAACTCACAGGCTCTGTGGAATACAGGCCATACGGTGCCACAACACGGAAGCTACCAGATTATTAATGATCAAAGCTCTACCTCTATAGCAGAGATGTGGGGGGTAACATGGTGTCTCTATTAATGTGTATGGCAAAACCTAATTTTATTTTGTCGTGCTAATAAAGCCTTTTTTTAATTTTAATTGTAATCTGAATTGAGAGAGAGAGAGAAAGAACATAAGAAAGGTTACAAACGAGAGGAGGCCATTCGGCCCATCTTGCTCGTTTGGTTGTTGGTAGCTTATTGATCCAAGAATCTTATCAAGCAGCTTCTTGAAGGATCGTAGGGTGTCAGCTTCAATAACATTACTGGGGAGTTGGTTCCAGACCCTCACAATTCTATGTGTAAAAAAGTGCCCCCTATGTTTTGTTCTGAATGCCCCTTTATCTAATCTCCATTTGTGCCCCCTGGTCGTTTCTTTTTTCAGGTCAAAAACGTCCCCTAGGTCAACACTGTCAATACCTTATAGAATTTTGAATGCTTGAATTAGATCGTTGCATAGTCTTCTTTGTTCAAGACTGAATAGATTAAATTTTTTAAGTCTGTCTGCTTATGATATGCCTTTTAAACCCGTAATAATTTTGGTTGCTCTTTTTTGCACTCTTTCTAGAGCAGTAATATCCTTTGTAGCGAGGTGACCAGAACTGAACGCTCTATTCTAGATGAGGTCTTACTAATGAATTGTACCGTTTTAACATTACTTCCCTTGATTTAAATTCAACACTTTTCACAATGTATCCGAGCATTTTGTTAGTCTTTTTTATAGCTTCTCCACATTGTCTAGATGAAGACATTTCTGAGTCAACATAAACTCCTAGGTCTTTTTCATAGATGCCTTCTTCAATTTTAGTATAATGCACATTATTATTGCCTGCGTGAAGTACCTTACACTTTTCTCTATTAAATGTCATTTGCCATGTGTCTGCCCAGTTCTGAATGCTGTCTTGATCATTTTTAATGACCTTTCCTCTTATTTTTGTGTCATCTGCAAATTTAACAATTTTTGTTACTATACCAGAATCTAAGTCATTAATGTAGATTAGGAAGAGCAGAGGACCTAATATTGATCCCTGTGCTACTCCACTGGTTTCCTTGTTCCATTTTAGGTTTCTCATCTAATCAGTATTTTCTGTTTTCTACATGTTAACCACTCCCTAATCCACGTGCACACATTTCCTTGAATCCCTACTGCGTTCAGTCTGAGAATTAATCTTTCATGCTGGACTTTGTTAAAAGTTTTCTGGAAATGTAAATAAACCATTTCATATGCTTGCAGTTATCCATTGTCGATGTTGCATCCTCAAACAAGTCAAGCAGGTTAGTTAGACACAACCTCCATTTCATAAAACCATGCTGACTGTCTCCCAGGATACTGTTACCATAGAGGTAATTTTCCATTTTGGATCGTATTATAGTTTCCATGAGTTTACATATAATAGAAGTCAGGCTTATTGGTCTGTAGTTACTAGGTTCGGTTTGGTTTCCCTTTTTGCGGATCAGGTTTACGTTTGCAATTCCCCAGACTGTTAGTACAACCCCTGTGTCAAGAGACTGTTGCATGATCTTGGTTAGCGGATTGTAAATGACTTCTTTCATTTCTTTGAGTACTATTGGGAGGATCCCATCCGGCCCAGGGGATTTGTTTATTTATAGAGCTCCTAGTCTCTTTAAAACTTCTGCCTCCGTTATGCTAAAGTTATTTAAAACTGGATAGGAACAGGTTGACATGTGGGGCATGTCGTCCATATCGTCCTTTGCAAAATGATTTTGCCATTTGTATCTCTCAGACATTTTACCTCTCCTTTGAATCTGTGCTCTGAATTGATTAGAACCCCTAAGACAAATATTGTATATCCAAAAATAACCACAGCACCTCCAGCATGCTCCGAGGAGAAAACCAGGAGCTGAAGGCTCACAAGTGTCAATGAACTTCTGCAGTTTATTTGAGTGTCTTTAAACACTGTTGGGTGTTAGTTACGGAAGAGAAGCAGTAGTACTTTGTTTATATAACCCAGCAAAGTGGCGATCTATTTTAGATTTTTTTTCAAATAACTAGACATCCTCATATTCAGTGACGGCACTGTAGAGTAAGAGAATAGCTAAGTATTCTCTGTGATTTGAAACTCCTTGCTGCTAGCATCTCTCAAACTGCTGCTGTTTGCTTGACTAATCAGTGCCATTTAGTGGTAAGATTAGGAAACTACAGATTTTACTGTTCACTGTCAAAGAAATACGTTGAAAACAACCCCATTCTGTGCTTTACCTAGGATACCAAGACTAGGGAAGAAGATTGTAGGGTTCTACCACCACAGTTCATAAGGGTGTGCTCTAAAGACAGGGCTTCGATCCATGAGAAACAATTCAGACACAAAGCTTTGAATGGGAAGCTTTAACTGGACCAAAACAATTGCAGGTGTTTATTTTGAATACTTGGCAAAAAGTATAGCATTTATAGTTTCGTGGTGCTCAAACTGAAGGCATCAATTATGATATTGGTGTTGTTGTGCCTCAATATTGGTCACATTATATATATGTTGTTTTTATGCCATATGTACTGTACAGTACTGTAGGTTTGTAAAATAATTTCCACACTATTGTGCTTTTGCCATGAATAACATTGCTATTTAAATGGCAATTCATATGAGCAGAAACCTTTTTAACATAGATTTTTTGTTTAAAAAAATTGCACGTATTTGAAAAATACAGTATGAAAATAATACAGTAGCCAAGAGGGTGTATTATTAAACAAATATCGTTAAAAAAAAAAAAAAGTACAATAAGATTAGCCCACGTCACGTCAGCACGTAGTACTGCCGAAATGATATACAAATTAGTAAACGCTATTTTGCGCACTCTGCTGGAAACAGAAAGTATTGTGTACCGCCGAAAAGTTACCGAAAGTACCACCTCGAGTTACCCCACGGTTTGACAAAGGGGGAGCCCTGTATTATTGTCAAGAAGTAATACATCTCCTTGGGAGTTATGCCCAGCCTCTCAGTCTGTTCATCTGTCTATCTGTCTCATCTGCCACCCTAGCTCTCAATTCTCCGTACCCTGCCTCAGGTGAGAAAAAAACAAGCCAGAAACAGAGCCTAAAGCAGGGTCTTGCTGAGCTTGGCCAAGGGCACTCCCATCCTGGCTGGTGTAGCCTATGTGTTTAACTGTACAAACCATTGGGAAAGGGGAAGCAATGTTGGCATTACCAGACCAGGTCTTTGTTGCAGCCTTATCTTAATTATTAAATCAAACCTATTAAACCTTCAACCAGGTCCTAAATCACTGCATCAATATAGCTGTGAAACCTGGAATTAAACAGAACTGAAGGAGTGGAGGGAGCGCTGCACCTCTTCTCACCTTGCTAGGGGTAACACCACCCCTACCCTGCAGGGCACGTTCAGGGCAGCACTTCAGCAGCATATTCAGCTCAAGCACTAATACTTTCTACATGTACTTTTGTGAAATTGAATTTCAAATGGCTGAGTTGCATTTAAAGAACAAATGCAATAATACACACTCACGTGTGTCTGAGGATGTCCTGATATAATATTACCTCAAGAGTCAGGACCAAGTTCTAATGAGATATATTCAAAAGTCAGGATCAAGTTCTAATGAGATGTATTCAACAGGCAGGATCAAGTTCTAATGAGATGTATTCAAGAGTCAGGACCAAGTTTTTAATGAGATGTATTCAAGAGTCAGGACCGAGCTCTTAAAGAGATGTATTCAAGAGTCAGGACCAAGTTCTTAATGAGATGTTTTCAAGAGTCAGGATTAAGTTCTAATGAGAATTATTCAAGAGTCAGGATCAAGTTCTTAATGAGATGTTTTCAAGAGTCAGGATTAAGTTCTAATGAGATGTATTCAACAGGCAGGACCAAGTTCTTAATGAGATGTATTCAAGAGTCAGGATCAAGTTCTTAATGAGATGATTTGGTAACCTGGATTTGTTTCTGGTTTGCTGCAGTATTCCACAGCAGCCCGGACAGGGTTGAACAGGAAAGGTGTACAGTATGTGCAAATTAAAGGTAAACAAGTTCAGAACAGAGAGGTCTGCATGCACTTTCTCACTCAGGAAAATGAAAGCACCTGTGAAATATGTGAGCTCAAAGCTTTTTTTGGGGGGGGGGGTCATTCTGAATGCCTGTGGTTGTTTATTCCACAAGAGGGAAACGGGAAGAGCTTTGATCCATAAGGGATGAATGACCTCTTCTTGACTCACACGTCTGACTTCTTATAGTTTGAGGGCCTGTCAAAAAGGCAGCTTACACTACTTCATGTTGCCTCACTGGTGTCTTAGCGCACACAAGAGTAACACTCCGCACTCTCAAACAGGGCTCAGAGTTATCTTTTGAGAACTTACCAGTAGCACTTTCTAAGGACCGGTCTCCTCAATTAGATTTCGCATTCTCCTGGTGTGGGGAATGTTCTCCTGCTATACCTTGGATACAGTGTTGATGGAGTTCCTTTAAAAAAAATAATGTGTTATAGGTACAAGTTACTTGAACAAAATAGTTATTGTTTTTTTTTTTCTTAATTTTTCTCAAAATATTCTTTAAAGATCCAGCTATTGAACCCACTCACTCCCTCCTCTGACAACATTTTTTCACAGGATGGTAGGAAAAGCATGTTTGTGTAACATGTAAGGTTTTTGAGTTCCATGTTATGCATTAGCCACAGTGATTTTTTTATGCAACAAAAAAGTAAATACATAACTGTTTCACATGAAAGGAACCGTTTACCACATTTCACTTCTTGTCTAAAAAAGGAACATTACAGTTACTGAAAAATGTAATCAGATTACTTGTAATGTGTTACTCTCCAACACTGACAATATGGATTATTAAACCCAGAGATTTGCATCCAATTGCATATGCAGGGTCACATGACGAAAAAAAGTATGTGCTGTTGCCGAAAAAATACACATCACGTAAACAAAATGTTGGATCAGCCACGCATCACAGATTATTATTTTTTTGATTAATTATGTTAATAAAATTTAATTAAAACAGATGCTGACTGGAGTTTTCACTTTATTGGGACATTAACAAAATATGTGGTATTAAGAGGAGTACGCTAAATCACCTCTAGGGGGGGGAAGTATTGCTAAAGTGTGTTCACAGAACACTGGCAATCATTGCAGTTTGCATTAAACAGGGGTTTACAGTGTACAGCAGAGCTTCTCCTGAGTGGCATTCTGTTTTCAGTGCTCAGCTGTGTCCATCCAGCTTGATATGTATATATTGATAGTATGTACTGGTATGTACAGCGAGTACTGGTGCAGTACATGATAAAGTTAACCTGTTCATACTGAACAGTAAGCCTTGTACAGCTTGTGGGTTAAACAAGAAATCATGTTCACTAATCAGGGCAACTAAAACAATTCAAGCCAAGGTGGGGTCATAACATTATTGTCATGGTGATAATGAAATTGTGGGTCTCGTTTTGAATGAAAGCATGTTAAAGTATCTGTATGTCAGAGTGAAATGTAAGTTATGGAGAGTTAGTGACTCCAGGGTAATGTGATCACATCATTTGGTTCTAATCACCTTGAAGACATGTTGTATCAAACCAGTTCTGGCTGATTCCCTGTTTCCATGTATAATGGAGGGAGCTACTCATTATCAACCAAACCCTGTACGTGGGTGATATAACAGGCTTTCCCTGCAAATCTCTTTTAATGAAGCAGCTATGCTCTATCCCTGGCATTAAAGCACAAAGAGAGTTTCCATCGTGCTCTTCTGCTATAGGATATGAAAATGCACATTTTGTAAAACTGTAAATTCTTTTTTTTTTACTAGGTTTAAGAAAGATTCTACAAAAACTTGAGCTGTTTTTTATGTTTTAAAACATCTTTTACAAAAAAAAACCTGAAGCAAATTCAGAAATGATTTAATACTTAATGAACTTGGCTCTCTAGGTATTTTTCAGCATGAATTGTATGACACAAAGATGGCAGTACAACTACACTATAATATCTAACACTTCCCGTCTACTTCACTGTCCTGACCAGAACTACATTTCCACTTCCCAGAAAGGAAAACACAGGCAAGTTGCTAGGTACTGACAATGACAACCAATTACAGCATTCCTGGAATCTGCACTTATCTTATAAACAGCATGTGACGTCACAAAATAAGTCAGTTCTTTAAATGATAAGCCAGACAGTCTAGATATACAATCTGCAGTGAAAAGTACAATTGATATGGAAACGTGAGCAGGACAAGGGAATGACTCCCATTGCACGAGCCAGTCCAGGTTTTACTGTGAGCCTTAACTGTAAGTCACTGGTAAAAACTGCTGGATTGTCTCAAACTGCTATGCAAAGGGAGCTATTCAATTACACCAGCAGACCTCTTAGTGATGGACTATAAGAAATACAACTACACAGAAACACACTAAATAAAGCACACAGTTTCAAAGTTCTATCAAATAAAGATCACAACATAAAAATATAGGTGAGATTTCAATTCAACCAAACGAAGCAGCAAAATAGAATACATGATTTGGACCAAAGTTTGGTTAAAAACAAAACGCAAAAAAAAAAAAAAAAAAAACGCTTTGCTCAGCTGTACTAGAAGATATTTTAGATGCTGAATAAAAAGTACATTTAACGCTTTAAAAACCTAAAATATTTTATTGAATATATAATATATAGTTAATACATAGATATTTTACGCATTTTCTATCACTTTTTCCCTCATAATCCCACAAGTAATGTACCTACAGTAATAAATTACTTGTAATCTCTAATGATAAGTAATCAAATTGGTAGAAGCACCGGGGAGAAAATAACTTTTCCTTAAGCATCAAATTATTTATATATTTCTAGCATTGAAAGTATTATTGTAGTATTGTAATAATACTAATAATTGAATTGAATAGAATAGAATTCAGCAAGTCACAGCGACATATTGAATTGACTAGAATTCAAAAGGTCACACATAGACATATTGAATTGAATTTAGAAAGTCACACATAAACATATAGAATTGAATATAATAGAATTAAAAAGCCACACATAAACCTAAAGAATTGAATAGAATGGAATTCAAAAAGTCATACAGACATATTGAATGGAATTGAATAGCATTTAGAAAGTCACAAATAGACATATCGAATTGAACTGAATAGAATTCAGAAAGTCACATATAATTATTATTATTTTATTATTATTATTATTATTATTATTATTATTATTATTATTATTATTAATAATAATAATAATAATAATAATAATAATAATAATAATAATAATAATAATAATAATAATAAGACAAGTTATGTATCCGGAATACTGCTTATGAAAACGGAGTGGAGGTCCATTTCCCGGGGCTCACAAAAACCAGGCGCCGGTCCTACAGCCAGAGCCATATTAATTAATGAAGCAGTTACTGAGTCGAAGAGCGGAACGAAAAGCTGAACCCGCGCCACCACTAGATTGTATTCTCTTTTTGAGCTGGGTCAACTCTAAAAGGATACTTGCTATTACACCTTCAGGGCTTAAATTCAGCCGGAGCTGAAAAAAAAAAATATTTCTGCATCTTCACTTCAGACTGCGGCTGTTCTATAGTAAATTCAATACAACTTTACTATAAATAATTATGAACATTGATTTCCACAGGGACTGCGGAAATTTATTTTCATGGCAATTATTACGAGTGAAAATATTTACGTACAGTATCAAAGTTATACAATATTAGTATATTATGTGTTTCTTTTATTAAATAAACAGGTGATATAGCCAAATTATTAAAATGAATACAGACTGTTCTCAATGCAATTGCGTGTATTTTTATTATTAAAAGACCCTGCATCACACACTTTTGCGAAGTAGCATACACTGTAAATCAAATGTTTACGAATTAAATCTGCAACAGATTATAAAGACATTTTGGTAACCGTTTTTGCTCAATTGCGTCTGAAGTATACTCATGCAGTTAAAATAAACACTAAAATGTCTTTATAATCTGCTGCATTTGTATCTTTATTGTTAACTGTGTAGTTTTAGAGTTCAGTGCTGTTTTATAACATGTGTTTCAAAGAGTTATTACCGTTTCTCCCACATCACAGTTAGACTGACCAAATTATGAACCGCCTACCGCTCCGTCCTCCATGCAAAACCACAAGACACGGTTCGTCGCTGTGCTTGTCTGTCGGGGTGACGTATAGTTTCAGCAGGCCAGACCGGGGCAGTGCTACAAAACGTTTCGCCTGAATTTAAGGACTTTAAGTTTTGGGAAGTTGTACAGACTCTTTGAGACGGCAGTGGAAACTTCGAAAACATTAGAAAAAAAGTTCTCCTTAGCCAGTAAGTGATTTTCTTGAATTACAATTTCCGTTCTGTGTGATTATTTTAGCTGTCTGTTTGTGATCTGTTTACGGTTCGACTGCAACTCATTAAATTAGTTCAATAATGTTTTAAATCGATAATATTTTTAATCGATGTACTTTGATGTATAAATTGCTTAGGTACACCCAGTGGCTGCCTATTAGTTACATTTAAAATGACAAAAAAAAAAAAAAAAACTCTTAATAATGATGTTTCCCAAAGTGTTTTCCCACATTTGTTTTAATGTGCGACTGCACGGACGACGTATATATATATATATATAATATATATATATATATATTATATATATATATTATATACAACACATATTGATGATACATACACACACGCACGCACACACACACACACACACACACACACACACACACACACATATCATATATATATATATATATATATATATATATATATATATATATATATATATATATATAATATATTTGTTTCATGAGGAAATACCATTAGTGTTGCCCAGTTTGAGTCTGATCAACTTTATGACATTTGTAGCTGCTAGATATCATATATTACATATTTAAATTAAACAGTAGTTTACAGATAGCAAAGCTAATGTAATCTCTGTATTTTGTATATACAAGTTATCGGTCCATCAGGTCCTACCAGATTAACATTGTCTGCACCGCTGCTGGTCTCTGTTATCGCGTGGTTTACTTTTTTTCCAGTTACTCAACAATATCTTATCAAATATACTCATTGTAATAGTATTTAAGAAAGGGACCGAAGTGCCATTTCCGGATAAAGTCAGCCAAAAGTCAATGACCATTACATTGCCACAGCTCACCACCCGTTTAATGTGGTCTTGTATCTCCAATCTAGAGGGAGATGTTGAGTTTTCTCCTGAGGATCACACAGCTTTGCTCAGTAAAGTTAAGGAGTGCTGTACACCCAAATGAATCCGCAATGTGCTGAATATTATTAGAATATTATTAGATTTGGAAGCTGATCGTGTTTCTGTAGTTCAGTTTACAAAAGCACTGGACATGTCTTTGTGGGAGTAATCACACTAGATTAAATTAGGATGAACTACTAATTATCCCATCGTACTGTAGTTACAATATTCAAAATATATAATTAAAATTGTAATTATAAGAACGTTAACACAGTTCTATAATAATAATAATAATAATAATAATAATAATAATAATAATAATAATATAATACCAACACTACATTGGATGTACACACATGGTGCGGATGCTATGGAGTAGTTGAACAAATACGAATACCTCATCAACTTGTTTTAAAAAAATGCTTTCCAAAATACACATTATTTTGTTGTGGTACATTTAAGGCGATTTAAAAAGTCTAGGGTGTATGAACTATGCATCAGCTGCAGAGTCGCTGACAACAAAAGACAGTACAAGGAGGGTTAAATGACTTGCTGAGGGTCTCACATTGAGTGAACTGGGATTTGAACCGGACACCTCCAGATTACAACACCATTGTTCAAAAACCACTGGACCGCACAGTGCCCAACGCGTTTACCACCAATTAATAAACTGCCGCACGTTCTTGAACTGTTATGAGCTAGAAATACTGGACTACAGACAGCAGATAGAGGAGCCCTAGTGTTGCCTTTACAATTGAGTTTTTTTTAAGTGCGTTCAGTTAAACACCGTTTGTTGCCTATGTATGGATATTTGTTAGCTGCGAGAAAACATTTGTTCGGTTCTCTCACTTTCCGAGACAATCCAAATGCATAGTAAACTACTTGATAAGCCCGCCGTATTTTGACAAATTGTAGGCTATATCCTTATGGGAAAATCATTTGTTTGAAAGTTCTATTTATAAAGAACATGTCGAGTTAAAAAGACAGATCATTCTTCATTGATGATGGATATGAAATATATGTTTCTATACATAAGCTCTTACAAAAGTTGATAACCATGAAATATAGAAGAAAACGCAACCAGCAGTTGTCTTCCTATTTTCCTTTAAATTATACATACACACACGTTTGCATTATTTAATTATGATAGAATTTTAGGTTGAGTCAATACTTAATTGGAAATTAATGAGTTTTCAACACACTCGACTCCCAGCTGTCTTGTATGGGACACAGCGTGGGGGAGCTTTCACCTTGCCCGCGAGAGTTAGAGTTCGCTGAGGAGGATTGCGCACAGACCACCGGAGCATCACGCAGGAGTTAGTGCCTGTAGAAAGGCTTGTAGAGTAGGAACACTGCGTTTTTTAATGTATTTATTTCACACACTGAGCATAAATAATAATAATAATAATAATAATAATAATAATAATAATAATATGTGACTGAAAACTGACTTAAGATAATTCAAGTTAAGTTATACAGATACACACTGAAAGACTGAATATCAGTTAAGCTCGAGTTATACAGCGACACTGAAAGACTTAAGATTCTAGACAAGTTAAGTTAATATAATAATATTATTAATACTATTATAATCATTAATAAGAATAATATTATAATCATTAATTATTATAGTATTACACTAGACTTCTACATTGGTATACAAACAGTGTGCTAATCACAATTTTTTAAATAACTAGGTATATAAGAGCATCTTTAGTGAAGCACAGAGCTGCATTGGAAAAGCACGTAAAATTACACAGTTACTTTGCAAATACCGTGGCAAACGTTTATGTGTTTTTCTGAATTCTATTCTATTCAATTCTTTAAGTTTTTGTGTGACCTTTAGAATTCTATTCTATTCAATTGTATACTTTTGTGTGACTTTCTGAATTATATTCTTTTCAATTAAAAAATTCCATGTGTGACTTTCTGAATTCTATTCTATTCAATTCTATACATTTATGTGTGATATTTTGAATTCTATTCTATTCTATAAGACAAAAATGCCCCCAAAATGTTTTTTTTTTTTTTCATACTAGTGCTTAATCTTTTGAGATTAATATTCAATATTTCATCTTTAAAAAGGTTTCTGTAAGTTTCTGGGAAAATATCAGCAAGTGAAAAATTAGCTAAAATGTTTGCCTTCCTGAGCCATAAGAGAGCCAGGAAATGTACTTTAATACCTTGCACATCTGCAATCTGTGGCAGCTAATGTCTCATTGATAATTAATACCAACGTCTCACTGATAATTAATACTAATGTCTCATTGATAATTAATACTAACGTCTCATTGATCATTAATACTAACGTCTCATTGGTCATTAATACTAACGTCTCATTGATAATTAATACTAACGTCTCATTGATAATTAATACTAACGTCTCATTGATCATTAATACTAACGTCTCATTGGTCATTAATACTAACGTCTCATTGATAATTAATACTAACGTCTCATTGATAATTAATACTAACGTCTCATTGATCATTAATACTAACGTCTCATTGATCATTAATACTAACGTCTCATTGATCATTAATACTAACATCTCATTGGTCATTAATACCAACGTCTCATTGGTCATTAATACCAACGTCTCATTGGTCATTAATACCAACGTCTCATTGATAATTAATACTAACGTCTCATTGATCATTAATACTAACGTCTCGTTGAGTAACACTGTGGAATTCAGCTTTAACAAAAATGGAAGGGGAGTTTCCCTGCATCAAAAAGTAGTCAGAGAATGTAATCAAACTGGACTGTAAAAGACTGCTGTCTGATGAAGTAGTCCACTGAAGAATAAACAACAGATGAATGCAGTCACCAGACGGCAAGGGATTCTAGCGTCACAGCACTGTGGTACACTACAACTTTAATCTTTGCACACATGTCCAGTACTTGATCCTTCACACTTAGAGGTTGGTTGAAGAGCATTTTGCCCAGGGTGATTCCTGGTGCTGTAAAATACTCTCATAATATAAAAAAAGTAGCCTAACCCTTTCAACTATAGTGAAAACTGAGTAAAAACACTTTATTAAAAGATTCCCTAGCAGTATACACAAGGTACTGTTTTTTTCTTTTTTGGGGCAAAAAACATGACAGATTCAGTAAGTCACTGGATTCAACTGATAATATGTCCTGGCACTTGCTTTTGCAGCTGATTTGCCCAATCATGCATGTCTCCACATGTTGTTTTCAATTTGAATTGTCACTTTTGTTCTATTTCGTTGTTTTACGGTATTCGTGGGTGGAACCCATGTCTTCTGGGTAACCACATTGGTAATGTTCATGGGAAATTACAAACACAAACTGTTCTTACAAGCCACAGTTCCAAGAGGAGAGGAACTTTAATTATTTGCAAGCGTGCAAGAGACAAACACGCTGGCTCTTGAAAATGTGAAAGCAGCTTATTTTCCTTCTAAGGCAAGTTAGCTGGGATTGAAATTTAATGACTGCATTTTCAGCGAGCTTCAGGTATTTGAGGGGTTTGAACTGAGATGTTGCCTTAAAGGTACAGCACTTAGTAAATTAGCTTCATAATTGTATTTTACTTTTTTAACTTTAAATCATCTCCCTGATTGGTCGTTTGGGGATTGGAGTCAGTCACAGAGACCCATCAGAGCCTTTAAACTTAATGGTTTAACTTCAAAGAAAGTCAAGAAGGTGAACTTTTCAGATCATGCCTTCCATCAATGTGATTTTATTGTATTTTTCTCCTCATTGAAGTTCTCCTCATTTTCCCCAGAGAGACTTTAAAACGAGGGTGCCCAATTCTGGTTTTGGAGGGCCATTCCACTCCCAGTTTAATAGATACAATTTAATAATATCTTAGGGCTTTGATGGATGATAAATTGGTCCACAGTTTAGAACATGTTTAGGACCTGTAGCCCACAGTTGTTTATTTAAATGATTCAGTGTTTGAAGTTATGAAAAGAAAAGAAACTTCACAAGTGTTCAGAATGGGACAAGTCATTCTCTGGAAATCCCTGAAACGTGATGCAAAAAGCGATCTCTAAGATTGTGTATGCTTGTGCTTTTCCTTCAGCTTTCTAAGTCCCGTCAAGGCTGGATTTGCGTGGACGATCCTGTTTAACGGACCTATTTCCAAACCCCCAGCCACAGTGTTCCCAGAGAGAGACAGTTGGGCTAGTGCCTGAACTTCCTGACAAAGGGTAGAGTACAGACCACGGAAATCCAGAAGCATGAAGGTCGCTGTACTGATCGCTGTGCTCATTGCTGCGCTCACAAGTAAGTGCACTGTCTACTTGTTTATTAATTTAGCTTTACAGTTTGTTATGGCATTACCTCATGAGAGTCGCTACCTATTTGTTATGTGGGGGTGTGTGTTGCTAGTTACTATTTTGTAAGATAGAGGCACAAAAAACGAACCCTAGTAGCTGCACACTTTCACAGTTCCCCAGCTTTCAGTCTCGGGCTCAGTTCTGGTCACACAATGTCAAGGAAACCCCTTCCCCCTCCATGAACACTTCAGAGCAAGAACAGCTAATAAGAAAAGCATCTACCATGCAAGCTGCAGGAGCCCTGTGTCCTCAGGAAGAGAGACTCGACGGGAGCATTATGTAACCATCAGATAACACGACGCAGGCTGAAAGACAGACGGCATCTTAGATACTTTGAAAATAATAAATATGTTGTCAGAAGTCTAAATAAGCAACTTTAAACATCCCCCACCCCCCACCCCCCCGGCAGTCGAGACTGGGTGGCAGTGAGACCTACCGACGCGACCACTTGTCGTCCCTGGAGACACTGATCCCTATCTGAGGGCAGGAATGAACAATCTGCACTCCAGACTGCTTTTCAAATATACTAGCGTTCTTCAATGGCAGTCGCACTACAATCACAGTGCCACTTTTTTGTACTGATGGGCAATTGCAGCACAGGGGGCAGCAACAATGGTATGAGCCTTTCGTTGTTAGAACGATACCACAGTCTTGACATACTCCCCTAGTAAGGCGTCACAGTGGTAGGAGCCTCTCGTACACTTGTGGAACCCATTGCAGAGCTGTGGTTTGGTTTGAGAGCCGGGTGTGCATTACTGTATCAGGAACACTGTCTGCAGATCCTTTGAGTCTGTATTGCTGGTAATGCTGTGATCTGCAGATCCTTTATGTCTCTGTTTTTGGTTAATGCTGTGATCTGCTGATCCTTTGAGTCTCTGTTGCTGGTAATGCTGCGATCTGCAGATCCTTTGAGTCTCTGTTGCTGGTAATGCTGTGATCTGCAGATCCTTTGAGTCTCGTTGCTGGTAATGCTGTGATCTGCAGATTCTTTGAGTCTCTGATGCTGGTAATGCTGTGATCTGCTTGTGTGTCTGCTGGGGTTTGTTCAGGGTAATACACTGGGTGTTGACATGCTTTTCCAATAGTGCACTTTGTATCTCGTAAGAGGCAGGCATATTTTGAAACCTGGACAAATGGTGAGCATTTCAAAGAACATCTTAGCACTGAGGACTCGGTTCCTGTTTAGTCCGTTGGCTTTATACATTTTCTAAAATAAACTTTTCAGTTCTGAACTTTTGCATTTACTGTATAGCAGGATAGTTATGTCACATTCCAGTAGTGGGAAGCTTTTTGAATAGAAGCTAGAGATCCTAATGTGGCCTTAATAAAAGATGTTTCCCACATGACAGCTTTGGTATTCTGAGCTCAAATATAAAATAAAAGCTGCTCAAAATGGATCATGTTATATGCTGTACAGAGACCCCACAAATGATTTACGCAGTTAACCTATTGTGAGATTGCATGTCCATAGTGTAACATAAAATTGGGTAAAAAGAAAAAAAAAAACCCAACAACAACCTCAGTTACAGCCTGGTTTTCTGCTGGATTTGAGTTTCTCTCAATTTTCACGCCCTGAGTTATGCTCATAGGAGGACACACTGATCACTTTTGACTGGTAATAACAATGTTATTTTAAGGACAAGGAGACGCAATGCCCTTACTGGATCATATCTGTAAACTGAGTCTCAGTATTTTTAAGGCATTTCAAAATACAACTTGGCATTTTAAATGTTTATCTGATGTATATTAAGTAGCCATTAGGAAACAATGAAACACATTTCTTAACAGGTTAAGCTAATAATAAGAAGAAGAATGATAAGAAGAAGAAGAAGAAGAAGAAGAAGAAGAAGAAGAAGAAGAATCAGTACAAGCACTATACTCAAAAGCAGATCCAGTGGGAACGATGAATGTGTTTAAAGGGTCTCGGAGGTCCAGGCTCACTTTCCAGAGTGTCCCATAAGCTGCGAGCTCCACACGCCTCATTACCGCTCACTCGCACACACAAGGGAGGCAGAGCTCATTACAGCAAGCCTCATAAACGTGTGGAATATTCCCCAATCACACTAGTGCCAGCATCTATGAAAAGGGACAGCATTCTTTCTCTTATCTCGGCTGAGATCCTGGGAGGGGGGGAGATGTACCGGTCTGCAGCCCCCCAGCTTGATGAAGATCTCTACCGATGAGGATATAGTGGATGCACCCGTACGTTAACTAGTTCTTTAGAACAAACAATTGTGTTGAAACTTGGTTTAATCCATTCATTTTAAATTGACTCTTGTGTGTGTTAGAAAAAATGCTTTTGATTCAAAGTAATGTATGGGAAATAAAAGGAGTGATGATTTTATACATCATGTAATAATTCTGTTTACCTTATCACAAATACAGCTAATATTGTTTTAAGTCTAAATTACTTTAAAATAAAAAATATGAGATAAAGTGCATTTTGGCCTCCCTTATGTTGTTACGTTTAAAGCATATTTATTGATTGAAGTTACGTTGCACAAACTATATACTGTAAGATTTGTTTGGCAGAAGTTTTTAAGAGTTTATGAAGCTAACCCATCAGAGCCTCTCACTGGAATTTCACGAAATTTTGCAAAGCCATTCGTTTCAAGTTATTCCACTAATCCACACCAGATGTGTTGTACGATGTTAGGGAATGCAGTCCCATGAAATTGATTTCCCATGAATGTGTGGTTGTTGTTGTTCTTGTTCCTGGATAGAATTTCACAACTTTGAATATGATAACTTATTATTATTATTATTATTATTATTATTATTATTATTATTATTATTATTATTATTATTATTATTGCTACCTAGGGACATGCACAGTCTGAGGGTTAGAAAATGGAGATTCTGGGAACTGGGTCCCAGTTTTGAAAGAGAACTGGGACAGTTTGGGGTACTTTTACCTGTGTGCCTCCACCAGAGGAGAAGCCTCGTCCCCCACTGCCCCACAAACCCTTTTAAGTGGCGCCGCGACGGGGTGTCTGCGAGGTGACACAAGTCCTTCTGTGCAGTCCTGATAAGAGCTTGTTTACCTTCCTCTGGATGGAGAGCACTGCCTCTCGACGAGGAAACGGCAGGACAATAGGTGTGTGGAGCAGAGGCAAGCCTGCTAGAGCAAGCCCTGACCTTGGATCCAAACAGCCTATTCAATACACTGACCCTGACCACCAAACAGGCTTGGAGAAACTGAAGGGGCATCACTCAGTGCTGTCACACTGTCTGCGTTACACCCAGCTCCTGGGCCTCGGCCTCTTGTGTTCACTGGACTGAATTTAGATGGTTTAGGTACAGTAGGATCAGCGTTCCCTCTAAGCTTTTTAGATACTGAGAAACTTGCCGTTTTGACTGATAAAGGGTAAATTATCAGTGAGAAACCTTCGGCCACGCATTAACCCTTTTAATATATTTTTGTTGCGTTATACAATTTTGAAACAATATTCCAATACAAGTATCTCAACAATTTTACAATTTACTGTAAATTTAAACAAGACATTTATTGTGGCTGTGCCTCTGATTTTGATTCATCCTCTGATCCTATGCAGCCCTGTCGGTTGTTATCACAGTTGCATGCTTAACTGGTGGCCTGCATAGCATGGGTTTATACTACTGCATAAAACACTGGCATCTGCACTGCCTTCATTTGTAACCATCTTTAGGGCTACTAATTGTTCCATTCTTGGGAATACCAAATTCCGTTTTTCAAAAATGGCCAATTCCATTTGTTCCCACTTTTTATCAACGTATTAATAATTAAATATTGCATTTGAACAAATATACTGTTGGTAGTTAAAATAAGTACATTTAATAAATATTACCACAATTATTATTATTTTTAGCATATCTATATAATAATAATTTATTTAAATATAATAATATATATATATATATATATATATATATATATATAATATATATATATTTTTTTTTTTTTTTTTCAAATCTGTAATAGCAAGTAAAGCACCCGAAGACACTTCAAACCTATCATTGTTTGTAGACATCACTTGGCTCATTGCTGGCATTAAAATAAGCAGGAAAACCTAGCAATTGTATTACAACAGTTCAGAAAACCAAATGTCCAGCACAGTTGTAAGAAACATATTTACAGACTTCCACTAACACAGTAGTTCAGTATACAAGTAAAGGTTTTGAAAAGACCTGTTTAGCTTATTGCTGGCATCTACAATAACAATTAAAATTTTTTTTAACAGTTTAGTAATGTAATGTGAGAGTAATCCTATGTACAGTACTCCAAATTAAGTTTAGTGTTTTACTGGCATTAGTATAATAACCAGGATAAAATATGAAACACTGATAAAGGCGTGTTGACTGACTCGTTGCACTAAAACATGTTCGCTGCTATGTATTACCTGATTGTAATTTAAATAGCGCCCCTTTTAATGTAAACGCATAATTAGTCCTCTCGCTGTTTCTTTCAGAATTCTTCAGTGTTATTTGCAAGATTTAGGCATGTCTCCAGACAGAATGTATTTATGAAACCAACGGTGTGTGGTGTAGTTACTACATCCTTTCCACAGTAAAGTGATCAGTTTCCTTTCAGGATTGTATAGCTAGAAAAATAGTTTTGAGCTCATTTCTTCGTTGTCAGAAAATATAATTCAATTAAGAAACGGCCGTGGTTTAAAATGACTAATTCTAGCTTCATTAAAGGCAGGTAGTGTGGAAAGAAATAAACTAAACATTAATGAAATACGCAATTAATTCAGCTTACTTACTTCAGGAAAGCTCCACCTTGAGCGCAGTACCTTAGGTCTTAGTTTTTCAGCATAGAAGAATGCAGTGCTTTGCCATTGTTGCTGTCTTTGCTTTCTTATTCTCAACGTGTTTTATATGATATTTGTGATATAGACTCATACATGATCACGCAAATTATAGAAAAACTTTAAGAATACTATCTCACCATCCCCATATAGATAATCAGATTTCTTTTAGCTCTATTACAGAAACATTGCTTTTTTTTTTTCTTCTTTGGTGCAGCCACCATGTTGAGTTTCAGCAGAGACATGGAGTGAAGTCACATGATGAATAAACTCGCAAAAAAACCCAGACATGGTATTCTTCAATTATTATACATGTAAATGTGTATTTTCGACTAATGTGCTGATTACATTTTTACCAGTTTCAAAATGCTTGAGATGATTTCTGAAAAGGCAGTTTTTTAAAAGGGAAATCAAACATAAACCATCAAAGTGTGAGTATTGTGATTTGTATTTATGTTTACCAGAGTATTTATAAGTCTAATAATGCAGGAAGATTGTGCTTTACTGATTTTAGTATTCAGTTATACAAGGAGTTAAAAACTGTAAAGTTAATGTGCAGCACTCTCTATAGAGGCAGAATTGCCAGACGCCTGCTTCACACACCCTGTACCGGTAGATTTGCTGATTCCCGAGCGAGCTCTGCACTAATGAGACATGCATTTTTACTGAGGGAAATCAGAGAATCAGCTGCAAGACAGACACAAATATGCTAATGTTAATGCTTTGTAAGAATGGTCTCAAAATAATAAGTTTACCTCGAGAGGCTGGAGTCTCGATTTGAGGTTGATATTTATGATAATAACTTGCGAAAGTTAGTAAACTGAATGCGAAGGTTGTTACCAGTTACTGCGAAAAATGCGTGTATTTTAGCCTTAGAGGGAATGCTGAGTAGGATAATATTTACATTACATTATATTACAATGCCAAGCCTGTTAATTGAAGAGCGACAAAGATGAGATGCTGATCGTTAAAGTCCCATCAGTAATCATTGAAAAGGAAGGACAGTGCTGTCCAACATGTCTGGCTCTCAATAGACTCTTTCAAGATAGAGATTCCAGCAGAATCCAAAATGCACAAAACTCTTGGTGCACAATTGCTGCTTTTGTTTAAAGAAACTTGCAAAAGCAGCCTGCAAATATACAGAGCCCAGTATCCACTGCTAACACGTTTCTGAATCTGCTCGGAACATAACTGACTTTTTATAGGAGTTATCCAACAAGTATTAAGTGTTCCCTTGAGTCTATAAAGTACATACTGTACCCTCGAGTCTACAGAGTACGAACTGTACCCTCGAGTCTATAGAGTACGAAGTGTACCCTTGAGTCTAGAGGGTACGAAGTGTTCCCTTGAGTCTAGAGAGTACGAACTGTACCCTCGAGTCTATAGAGTACGAAGTGTACCCTCGAGTCTAGAGAGTACGAAGTGTTCCCTCGAGTCGAGAGAGTACTAAGTGTAGCTTCGAGTCCATAGAGTACTAAGTGTACCCTTGAGTCTATAGAATACTAAATTTTCCCACAAGTCTATAAAGTACTAAGTGTTCCCTCAAGGTCTATCCAAGTACAGGCATTTTATTGCAATCAGGTTCTAAATGAGTTAACTGAACTGTAAGGCTCGATTCAATAATGAAGGACTTGAGTGGAACAAAGTCCTGTACTGGAAGTTGCCTAGAGCACTAGAGTGCGGGAACCGCTGTTGTAGATATTTTAGATTGTCTGCTGGAATTGCTACAAGCAACCATGAAGGGAAGGCAGTTCATCCTAATCAGGTTGGTTTACTGTACTGTTTCCCGATTTTAGCCTGCACAGTCTGGTTGTGGCAGCATGCGCTGGCAGGTGGCCCTATTCAGCAGTAATCCCAACAGTAACTGAGCGCCCCACTCAAGCAGCCTCTGTCAGGGGGTTTATTGCAGGATGAGCGGCCCCTGTTTAAAGACACAATGAAGGAAGTCAGCGCTTCCAGGAAATGGATAGTTGCCAGTAATTAGGCCAGATTACTTTCTGACTTGTTGTTTTTGCTGTTTGGAACGTTTCTTTACAGTACTTGTTGAAATAGAGAGAAGAAGGTATGGCTCTCCATTGCTGTTAGCGTCTTTACATAGACTTAGACTAAGACAGACCAATGTAGAGCCGCAGTCTCATGGTAAACCTAATAGCGCTTGTGTTTCATCTTTCACAATGTGGGAAAAATCCCTTAGATTCCAATGTTGGGGGGGATTGAGATAGTTAAAGGTAAATGTGTATACAGTGGTTTGCAGAAGTGTTCACCCCCTACCAATAATGTCACATTTCATTGAATTACAAATAATATGTGCACAGTTTTTCAAACAAACTTTTTTTATTCAAAGCTGTAGTGGTTAAACTGAACACTGTTATATGAGGAGGAGGTTAAATGTCAGCAAAACTTGCAAAGAAAATGTATAAAATGAAATTTACTGATTGCGTAAGTATTCAGCCCCGTAAGTCAGTACTTGTTAGAAGCACCTTTTGCAGCAATTACTGCTATGGGTCTTTTTGGATAGGTCTCTACTAGCTTTACACAGTAGGATGGTGACATTTTTACCCATTCTTCATGGTAAAATTGCTCCAGTCCTGATAAGTTTGTTGGGGATCGTCGATGGACTGCAATATTCAAGTCTTGCCGTAATTTTTCAATTGGATTCAAGTCAGAACTTTGACTGGGCCACTCAAGAACATTCATTTTCTTCTTGTTCAACCACTCCAGTGTGGCTTTGGCTTTGTGCTTCAGGTCATTGTCCTGCTGAAATGTAAATTTCCTCCCCAGTTTCAGAGTCTTGGCTGGTTTAAAGAGGTTTTCCTCAAGGATTCGCCTGTACTTTGCACCATCCATTCTCCCCTCTATCCTGACAAGCTTCCCAGTCCCTGTTGAAGAGAAGCATCCCCATAATATGATGCTTCCACCACCATGCTTGCCAGTTGGGATGGTGTTGACTGGGTGTTGGGCTTGCGTCAGACGTAGTGCTTGGAATTTAGACGGAAAACCTATATTTTTGTCTCGTTTGACCACAAAACCTTTTTCCACATGTCTGCAGTATCATCTACATGTTTTTTCGCAAACTCCATACTTGCTTTAAGATTAGGCTTTTTGAGTAGTGGCTTCTTTCTTGCCGCCCGTCCATACAAGCCAGCTTTGTGTAGGGACCGGCTTATTGTTGATGTGTGAAAACTGACTCCCATCTCAGACACAGAAATTTGCAGATCTCTCAAGGTCATTGTTGGCTTCAAAGTGACATCCCAAACCAGTTTCCTGCTTGCCCGGCTGCTCAGTTTGGGAGGGCAAACTGATCTGGGTAGTGTCTGGTTGGTATGATGCATCTTAAACTTCCAAATGATGGACTTCACTGTGCTGAGAGGGATAATCAGCGCCTTTGAAATTTTCTTGTACCCTTCTCCTGCTCTGTGCCTCTCTACCACTTTATCCGTGACTTGTTTAGAAAAATCCTTGGTCTTCATAGTTGCTTTATTGGATCACTATGTGAGTTGCAGCTTGAAATATACCTGAAGGAAATTATCTACAAGTTAAACCACTTTGAGTACACACAGGCTGAAACCATTTCACAAATTGTGTGACCTTTCAAACAAATCCTTTGCACCTGAGCTGATTTAGGGCTGCAGTAGCAAAGGGGTTGAATACTTTTGGCAACTGAGAGTAATCTGTTTTTCTCTGTAAATCTTACTTATTCATATTCTATTTGAATTTTAACTTTATCAGTGTGGAGTAGTTTGTGTAGATTCTACATGTAAAGTCTAATTTGAAAGCGTTTTGGAGTACGCTCGGGTGCCAACAAAATGTGAAAACTTTGCAGGTGGGTGTATACTTCTGCAAACCACTGTATGTATCTTTTTAATAAAACCCTTAAATAAATAATATCCAATAAAGGTTGTTTTTCTTTTCTTAAAATTTAGTCGTCCCCAATTTTGTACCCCGGTTTTTCTCCCCAATTTAGTGTGCCCAGGTATGTTCATGTGACTGGATGTGCTTTACAATATTACTTTTTTTTTTGCTAACATTTGCATTTGTATTTACAGTATACTGCAGGAGACCTGTGTATGAGCAGTTTTAAGCAATGGTGTCAGCCTGAGGATGAAAAGGAAGCAAAATAGCACAACCATATAACTGAAAAAGAAATTCTCAGACTATAATGATGGGCTGCAAAGTTAAAAATAACATTTTTTTTAAAGAAGTAAGAGACAGCTTAAAGTAAACTAGCTTGTGTTTGTTTCTTTTAGAGTGTTGAGTATACACTGACAGGCTGCCAAGAGAGCTCTTAGGTTAAGCAGGGGGAAGCGTTGAATAGAATCTGAAATCAAAGGGAAAGGGGAAGCTTTGAATAGAATTTGAAATCAAAGGGAAAGGTTCAATATTCTTTGGACTTTAAAATACAAAGAGAGAGCTGTTTATGGATACCAATCTATTTAATAAAAAGCTAGCAGTCTGAATGGGTTCAAATAGGTAATACATTGTAACAGAAGGGCAGCTGCAATGATATGAGCCATTGATAGAATTGTGACTTCAGGGTTAGTACACAGATATTATGCTGTGTTTATTTATTTGATTGTATGGTTCTGTAATGTGTCTGAGACATACACAACAGTGACTACATAATGCTCTGGCTTTGTACACAAAAAAATAATCATTTTGCAGTGTATAAAATTAGCACATTGTGTGACCAATACATTGCATAATATTATTCAGTAATAACCAGTAATTCATGGGTTTTGTCCAGTCTCTCGGGCACTCCAAAAGGGTAAATGGAAATTACCTTAAGATGTTACAGTGTGTGTTAGAAACACACCATGAAACATCACAGGTTAAAAACAACAAACTATTCCGCTACCATGCTTGAAAAACCCCCAAAAAACATTTAAAAGTACAATAGATTTAAAGTAAACAAGTCCACCAGAAACGAATGTCTCCCTCTAAGCCTGTCTCCCTCTCCTTGTATTTAATGTGCTTCTGGTGCTGTGCCTGTTTCCCTGATTCCCAGCCATGTGGCCCCAGATACCATCAGCACAGCTCGCTGCACACCATTGCCCTGTCTCACTGCTCTGACTGGGAGCTGGGAGCGTAGCGCCAGCTTCACTTCCCCAAGAGAGAGACCAGACTGCCAAGAGAGAGAACGTTGTTATTCACTGTGAAACCGGTGTAGCGCTAAAGACACAGTCTACATTGCTTTTACAAGTGCGTATACAGGGAATCATTGGAGTGGCCAAGGCACACAGGCGGTTCTTCTACAGGGTGCCTTCTAGTAAAGTGTTGACAGTATTTAGACTTGGGAATAGCTAGGTTAGTTAATTGATTATGTGTCTGAGATTAGGACATTAATAACTATTGGACTACAAAAAGGTCAATTGTGGTGGTCTCTTTTCTAATATGACTTGTGGAGGGACAGACAGACAAACGGCTACAGTCTCCACTGCTGTCATCATTCGCAATTTAAAGATACACATTTTTTTGACTGGCTTTTTTAAAGTCTTGTAATCAGAAAACAGAAACAGGAAGTCTTTAAAAAAAAATTAAAAGCAACAGGTGAAGAGCTGTGAGAGAGGTATGAGAAGGCTTCCAGGAAGGCATTAAGTTATGGTTAATTAGAGCCTGCTAACGAGCTGTGGCACTCGGCTTGGGAGCAGAGATTCCCGGGCTGTGTCAGGTCTGCGGCCTCCACTTGTTTACGTCCCGTGTCACGCCAGGGCCTGCCAGAGCCCGGCGTCATCGGCATGCCGTCTAAACAGGACATTTCCTGACAGGAAGCTGCAGTGGAGGCATGGCAGTGGCCAGACAGCCTGAGCTCAGGAGCTGCCTGCCGGAAAGCTGGTCGGCGTCTTTCTGGCAGTAGCCCATGGGGTCCCAGCTCAGACAGTGGAAGCGCATCTCAGGTCCTTACATGGATGGAATCTGTGAATAGAAGCCTAAGAGAGAAACATTCATGATGGACGTGTAAATGAAAATAATTCAGGCACATCTTATCATAAACACTTTTAACCTTTCTTCATATTAAAAATGCACCATCTGAAGCAATGCAACCATTTCAGATTTGTATTTATTTATTGTGATGTCCCTAACCGAGAATATTGAAAATCATGCAATAAACACCAGACACCTAACTGCATACCCACTACTGCATCAAGTCAACGCATGCAGTGAATACCGCATACCCACTACTGCATCAAGTCAACGCATGCAGTGTATACCATATACCCACTACTGCATCATGTCAACGCATGCAGTGTATACCATAAACCCACTACTGCATCAAGTCAACGCATGCAGTGAATACCGCATACCCACTACTGCATCAGGTCAACGTGTGCAGTGTATACCATATACCCACTACTGCATTGAGTCAACGGATGTTGTGAATGCTAAAACTTAAAATAAACTGTCAGCTTTGACAGGCAGAGTTTAAGATATGTCCACGACAGTGAAGTTGAATTATTAACTTGCACCTGCAACAATTATAATCTTTTTCTGTGTTTATCATAATGGTACTAATCCTTGGGTTGTAAAAAGGTGAAATACCAAAGTTTTTTTTTTTTTTTTTAAAGAAAACAAATGTTGTTATACAAGAGCTGGAAGAGGAATTGAAGTTGTGATGGGTAGTGATTGGTTTGAATAGCTCCGTCGAGACAGATGAGGGTAGCCACGTACAGTACTATACAAACTGCTAAAGCTGTCTTAATTACTGCCATCCAAGTGTTTTTGAGGCCACAGGCATTGGGTAGCTCGATGAAAAGCTGTTAAGAAGTCTTCATTTCACATCACACTGAGGCCTTCAGGGAAGAGATCACCATGCCTGTGATCCTGCAGGAAGTGACACCTGACCCAGTTTCCCTGAGGAAGGACAATGTCCTGGGGAATATTTATTGGCTGCTAACAGGAAACTCCTTGAGGGACAGGAATGTCTAGCTGGAGTCTTAGCAGGGGAGTGGTGTTTAAAGATCTGACAGCCATCTTCTGAAAAGTTATCCATTTCCTCTGAGAACATTATAACAATAGAATCACAATCTGACTGCACTGTTTATACCGACTTCACATTTGTGTTTACTGTTTTGAACTATGTATTCCAGTATGTACAGCCATTACCTTGGCCCACTGTCAACATCTGCACCGTACCATGCGAAATATAGCAAGCATGACTGGCTCAGTAACAGTACACCAATTTGCTTAGATTTCAGTTATATTTGATTTGTGTCAAACCTTTCAGTGCTCCCAAAGCCTACAGCTTGAGTGTAGAATTTGAATGCTCTTTGAACTCCAGTGCATGTCTGTTGGTTTAGCTGTGTAACAATAATGTAAAGGATAGACAGACAGACAGAGAGAGAGAGACAGACAGAAAGCATTGTATTGATGTAATTTGTAAAAGGATAATTCTGAGGAATTCTAAACTAGGAGAACTTGATTATTGTAAGTAAGGGAACTCAGAGAAGTCTTATTCCATAGGATACAATCTGACTGTTTTCCGTGTTAAAGGATGAACAGACTATACATGCACATGTTTTGTTAACAGTTGTGTATTATTTGAAGTGTCTGTGGTAGAATTGTTGTCAGTGTTTTCTATGTACAGAACCACAGTTGCTAATAGGTTCTGGAATCCCAGTAAAGCGGACTCACCCTGTTTGTTTTCTGCAGGTCCAGTACTGCCCTGTGAGCTTAAGAAGGTGACGGATGAGAACCACATAAAAGTGACTCAGTCTTGGGTCTCCCAGGGCTGCTGGAGTGAGAACATCAGTAAAGGAAGAGAAATCCACTTCATTAACCTGAATTTGGACAAGATCGACTGGGTACGTTTCTGGAAGATTGACACACTAGCTTTGACAAAATTGCAGAACATGATAAAAATGCAGATCCTCTTAATGTTAATATACACCATGTTGTGTCTACGTTGACTTCATAGGGCCCCATTTATAAAACTGTGAAGACTGTTTTAAGGTATTGTGTGTGTTAGCTCTCATTCAAGGTAATACAATTTTTACTACAACTCATTCAAGTTGCTACAATTACAGGAGAATATCCAGGCCAGTGCCTGGCCACAGTTCTGAGTATTTTCTTCTCATTCACACACATGTGTTGAAGGTGCTTATACCCCATGTTTGTAGAATTGCAGGACACCGTGTGCCCTATTCACAAAGCTTGAGCTCACACCTTATTTAAGTAAGGGTTTCTTTGAACTCTTTGTAAAGGTTAATAAAGTTTGTATTTGTGTATATTTTCTCATCTGTCGGTAATAGACCAACAACTGTCTCAAACTGTTTCATCAACAACATTAAACTTTATATAATCCATGAAAACAACTTTCAATGCGCTTTGTGAGGAAAGGAAGCCAGTGAAATGTAGTGGCGTGGGTTTCTTAACTGGCATTTGCATGCATAGCTCTACATAGCAGTACTGGCACAGCTAGTATGTAAAGAAAAAGTCATGTACTTTTACCGTACTGCGTGGAACAAGGCTAGGCTATTTAATAATGGATCTGAATGCCACTGAGTCTGTTTGCGATTGCACAGCAATACAAAAACAAACCAACATTAATTAAACATTAATTAGAAGAAAACTAAGCAGAGAAGTTTGCATGTTTAATGGTGGCACAGAGAACTATTTTTAATGTATCGTTTGTTTTTTGTGTTTTTGGAATGGTTATTCTCACTAATACTATCTGGCTAATATTTGGTTGAATCTATCAGTTGCAGTGCTTCAGGGTTAATTAGCCTGCTCTGACGAATAAGGAAATGGAAATGTTCAGATACATTGGAATCTCAGAGAGTGTCTCAGCGACAGCACTTTATATGTAAAGCATCCAACATTTCCAATACAGAAACTTGACTTGTGACCCGTAAAAGTCTCTTAACTTTGCAAAGGATGATGTTGACGTTATTTCAGTTTTATACACTGACTGGAAAAAAAATGTAAAATGTCCTTAGCATGAGACAGTGTGTAGTGGCCTGCTCATTGCTTCTGTGAGTGGAGCCGCTGTAGAACGCCTGCTCATTGCTTCTGAGTGCAGCCGCTGTAGAACACCTGCTCATTGCTTCTGTGAGTGGAGCCGCTGTAGAACACCTGCTCATTGCTTCTGTGAGTGGAGCCGCTGTAGAACGCCTGCTCATTGCTTCTGTGAGTGGAGCCGCTGTAGAACGCCTGCTCATTGCTTCTGTGAGTGGAGCCGCTGTAGAACGCCTGCTCATTGCTTCTGTGAGTGGAGCCGCTGTAGAACGCCTGCTCATTGCTTCTGTGAGTGGAGCCGCTGTAGAACGCCTGCTCCTTGCTTCTGTGAGTGGGGCCGCTGTGTGACACCTCTGCAGGCTCCGTCATTCATTCATTACTTGCTTGCAGCTGATGGTGTTTTTTTTGTAAACCTCTTCCATTCCACCTAGGAGACTTATTGATTGACAAATTGTCAATGTAGGCACTGTGTCTAGGTAAGAGATGGTTGCACAGACGCCAGCTGCCATGCTCCTTGTCAAGTCACTGAGATCTTTCTGAGCACAGTACTTTGCAGACTTGGGGATTTTCTCATTCTAATTGCATTCTCCAATTTTTGGACATCATTTAAAGGATCTGCCAGATACATTGCTGTGTTGCAGGGGATCATATAACCATACTGTACACTACAGTTGTTTAAGACATGTTTTAATTAACATTCAATAACTTAAACATTGTGACAGATGGGAGCATGTTACTGGGTGTTTGTTGTAGGTAGAGGAATAAACTTGTAGTTCATTCCAAGTTGCTTGCAATCAGCATTGTTAATCATGTTCTTGAAAAATAATTCTGTATAGAGCTGAAATCCATTTTGTAGTTTCTTCTCACATTTATTTGACTGTAATATGCTTTCTTGGACATTTCATAAGGTCCTTGACTAAGTGGTCCTTAATGACAATGCAGTGACACAGGATTTAGTGTCGAGCAGGAGAACTGTGAAGCTCATGCCCTAAATGCTGATACCTTGTCTGAAGTTTGCAAAAATGCAACCCTTTTTTTTAAATGTGGGGTATGATCTAACATTACTATCATTTTATAGGTTAAAATGTTACTGTTGCATTGGATATTAATGTTATTAAGTTACTTAAATTAAAGCATTATAAACAAAGAATGGTGCAGAACAAAGAGAGGTAATCCATATTAACTGCAGTAGTGAGTATGGGACAAGCAAGGTGAACTCAGTTGCAAAATGACAGTGCATATCTACCGAAGTTAACTGTTATATGGGAATGAGTCTAAGGAATAAGCAATTCAAACAATACAAACTGATTCAGGAAAAATCATTTTCCTTTCTGGTGCCTAGTTTTGTACTTCTTTTGTAATGACTGATTTTGGTATTTTCCTTTTTTTCAATTACTTCTTATTGAGTTTTAATCTTTATGTGTTTATTTATTTATTTATGTATATATTATACAAAAATAAATGAAACCCCAAAAACTGAAAGCTAACAAGCTAACAAGCTAATAGTACAAAATAAATGACTGTAATTGTTATCCTGTTCATTTCTATTCTGTGTTTTAAAAGCATGATATTTTCTTACTGTGTGGATGATCGCAGTGTGACAGACTTATTGTTAACATGTTGAATAACAGAGCAGGCTGGGGGGGAGCTACTTTATAAAAAAGTAACCAGCACACAAAACAATCTCCCTGTTTTCCACAGATAAAAGTGGACACCAGTGTTGTGTATGTTGGTATCATAGCAACTTCATAAGCAACGTTCTTTTGTTGTGTACTGGCAAAACGAATGCTTTCATTTTGCAGGCAATGTTAGTTCCTGATTTTCACATACAGCTGCCATACCAATATGACACTTTTTTGTGTGTTTTTTTTTTCTATGATAGGGTTAATGTGGCACTGGCTTTAAACTTGGCTACGTTCAGTCCTCATATTTCTAGCCTTGATTTGAGGTCTGGCCAAAGACTCCTCTTTTTAACTGCACGTATTTCACATGCACAGAGACCAATGGTATCAAATGGCCGGGCCATGCTGACTTCTCCAGAACTGACCCCAAAAAGTGAACCTTTCCAGCAGCATCCAGTACAGTAAACAAGAATGATGGAATGTGCATTCTAAAGGGGGGGGGGGCTGGAGCTAAAACCCAGATTGATGTCATAGTTTGGCACCCAGCAGACACTGCTGGCACTGCTCCTAGTGCAGAGCTGGAGCCGTCTTGGGTTAAAGGAGAACTAAAGAATTACGGGAAGCCAGTTAGCAGAAGCAAAGCAAGTAAAAAAAAAACAAAACAGCTCTCGAGAAAGGAGAAAAAATAGTCGAAAGGAAAACAATTGTATCTGTAAAACACAGGGGCAAAAATAGCAAGGGTGAGTGAGCATGGCCAGCACCTTCATTGTTCAACACTGAGAGGCAGAGGGGGAGGGCTGTTTTTCAGTAAACACTCTAGCATGTTCGCTTCAAGGAACGCCTTGAAGGGTGGTTAATAATAGATTTGTAGATTATTATTATTATTATTATTATTATTATTATTATTATTATTATTATTATTAATACATTTAAGAGGAATATGAAGTGTGTCAACCTCTAATTGGGCCTGATTCCATTATATACAGTCAAGTTCAGGGAATATATTGAGTGCCAGCAATTGCCATTTGTTTGTTTTTTTTTCATACGCTTTCATCTTTACATATCTGTAACTATAAATAAGTGCCCGAAGAAAGCAAAGCATTGTGTTGATATACTGTAGAGAAGACCAGTTTGTAATATAACCATCAGCCATAACACTGTCAGTAAGATCCAGAACCACCAGATTTTACTTGACGATGCGTGGCATTGCTCAGTGATTAGAGATAAGTCTGTTGCTCAGAATAAACAAAAGTCATTTGTGCAGCCTGGGATATGGAAGCTTCCAACCAAGCAACTACTATCAATCCTTGTGTGCATATTAACCTATTAAGTGCCATTGTCCACATGTTGGAATTTCTTGGGAGCATTTTTAACTGGCACCTAACTGTTATTTACATTTTCTCTTTAACTATATTGTTATGATAACCTACTCTAATTTTGTTAAAAGTGAAGTCGAAATTTGATGTATCAAATTACATAAATACAACCTGTGCATTGATTTAAAATAAATAAATAAATAAATAAAAATCGGTACTTAATGGGTTAAAGAATATTTATATTTATTTGCATTACAAATAATAATTTATATAAAAGTGTGTGCTGCACATTGCCGGTGTAGCATTGGTGTATACGGATTCATCAACCCCCAAAGGACCCTGGGAGGGTTAAATGTTTCGTTTTTTTCCCCCGGTTCCTGTGAATCAGTTGTCCAGGGCCTGATGTTCAATCAGCTTCCTGTCTCTGATACTGTGAATCAGACAGGATTGCCTGCTGTTTGTTTAAAACCGCTTCACGCTCACACAATGGGATCTGGCAAAACCCACCTTAAATCTTTAAACTGCGTCCGTACTGACGAGGAATCTGGAATATCAAAGTGAAGCTCTCCCCCAAACAGAACACTTTGATTCTGAACTCTTGTGCACCTTCTTTGCTAAACTGACTTTTGGTTCACATGAAGTGTAATTCTTTTTAAACATGAATTGTGTCATCTATAAAATCCAATGCTTTGTGAAAGATTTCTAGATGTTATTGTTAAAAAGAAACATTTACAGTAAATTGGTTTGAGAGTCATTACTGCACGTTCATGTGACATGTAAGGTTTTCTGATTTCCACTATGTTTTTTTTTTAGTTTTTAGTTTTTAATGAGTCAGTATTTATCATAGTTTCTCCTTTTGAGCACAGGAAATGAGTACTCTTTTAAGCTGATCAAACTCTGGGCTGGGAAGGTGGGGAAATACCACTTTTTATTTTACAAAAACAATAGGGCTTTATTGATTCCAGAAACATTTGGGTTCATTTAACATTCCTTCCTGTCTAAACGTGTGTAGTGAGTGTGTAAAACCAATAAAAGAAAAAATACTACTTATTATTACTCTCCTGGAATATCTGGCCTTTTAAGTGGTCTGCATGCAAGTTAACCTGGCACTGTATTTAATAGTGGAGTAAAGCGAACTGAAATGAATTGAAATCAGTCATATGATATTTAGCTTTCAAATGATCAGGTAATTGCTGAATGTTTTAGAGCATGAAACAAAGTCAGATGCACTTCAAAGGGGAGACTAATGGAGAGTAAGCATTAATAATTGTTACCAAATAATAATGTTTGTTTAAATCTGTGGCAGAGTACACAAAAGGATGGATTTGCCAAACCTTTGTAGAAGTTTTATAAAGCACTGGGTATGCATGAACAATAACCCCCCCTCACAGCTCTCCCATTCAGTCCGAGACCTCTCTAAGCACTGGGTACACAGAAACATGAGCATCCCTCGCAGTTCTGCTATTCAGTCTGAGGCCTCTCTAAGCACCTAACCCTCTAAGCGAAATTAATAAACCACTCAAAGAGGTTTTGATACAGAATTAGGATTTGAAAACATATTAATGTTTTGACAAGATTTTTGAAAGCATTCAAAAGCCTACTGAAAAACGCTCTCTCTCTCTCTCTCTCTCTCTCTCTCTCTCTCTCTCTCTCTCTCTCTCTCTCTCTCTTTCTCAGCTAGTTTTCCAGGATAAAAATCCTGCTCTTGTTATCGTATCTTGTTCCCCCTCACTCAGATCTTGCATTCCCGTTGTAGTTCTGAATGATGCCGAAGGGTCATTTTCTCTCCACAAAGCATCTCTGCTACCAGTACCTGCAGCTTTCTTTTGGCAGTGTATAGTTTGAAACTCCACTTGCGTAACACTTCCCAGAGTCAATCCTATTTGTAAATGACTTATACAAAGGATGCATTTTTGTTTAGAGCAAGAACCAAAACACAGGCAACCTGCTTTTGCATCTTTTAGTCCTTTAAGCTCTTTGATGGTTGCTTATTTTGTTAAGCTTTAGTTCTCTGTCTCCTGTACTGGTTTGATAATAGCACCATTCTGTAAGAAACGCATGGGGGCTAGGTGATTGGGTGGAGATGAAGTGTTTCATGTTAGTTGCCAGTCAGTCCTAGACCCTAGTCATTGCAGAGGTTGAGATGTTCACCTGCCTGCCACCTCTCTGATCTGTTCAAGATGAGGTATGCTAACCAGGCTTGACAGCAGGGCCATCGCTGTTTGCAGTCTCTTGCTAACACTTCAGCTAATTAGGAGCCATAGTCTGAGTGGGAGTGTGACTGCCAGCTCTGCTTTTTTAATGTGGAAGATGGAAATGTGGCATAAAATACATCAAATCAGTTCAAAATGAGTTTTTATAATACCGCAACATCCACATCAAGTTGCCAGGCAGGGAAAATTTCAATTATCTCTGGGCATAACCTAGGCAGAGTCAGATGGAGAGTGCTGTATGCTGAAAAGGCAGTGTGAGGCACTGACAGCCCCCAGGGTGCAGTGAGGATGCAGGGATTGGCGCCCCTGCCTAGCTCGGGGATGAGTGATATTTCCTCGCCCTGCCCAGGTGAACGGGACAGTGGGCAGAGACTATCAGGAAAAAAAGGGATTGAGTCATGGAAGAAATTGGGAAGTGAATGTAGTTGTTCTTGACATACCATGTAGAGGTCAATGGGACCATCTGCAGGACGGGGACAGGCTGTCCTTCCAAAAACAATGAGAATCCCCACTGCTCATGGGGCCTGACTGCTAAACTTAGCTCCTGCTGACAAGCTGCGAACACAAGCCTCCTCTGTATAGGACCAGGTGGGCTCAGCTCAAGGATGGAAGGATTTGTTTCTTTTTGTTTTGGAAAATCAGAAGAACAGACGTACAAGAATAGCAGTTTAGTGAGTTATAGAAGTTAGAACTCTTTAGGGCAGTGGTTCAATTCTCTGACTCCTATGTTAATCTTTCAGCATACAAAAATCTTTAAGAATTTTACAGTCATTTCTGTTGTAATTATTGATCAAGTCTAAGAGAAAACCTCCAAATCTGTGGCTTATAAAATGTGTTTATACTAGGGATGGGCAAAGATATGAAAATTGTATATCGATATCATGCACTTATTTCGATATCATTAATATCAAAGTCTTCCAAAACACAGAAAAATATAATAACACAATTGTATGTAATTATGGGAGCGACAAAGACGAACACATGCTGTCCTCTGAAGCATGTGCTGTCAGCCAACAGCATCGAGAACAACGCAGCTCCGGGCAGCTTACAAGCAAGCCCGCAGGTGTCCATCCCTAGTTTTTACTTTATTGTCATCAATTTGTTGTGAAGCAAAATACCCAGAGGTTTTGCATTACTATAACCAGCTAGATGTTTCCAAGCTTCTTTTTAACTCACATAGAGTTTGTGTTTACACAGAATTCTGTACGCAGCAAATTTTAATAAAATGCAATAAAAATGCATTATGTGCCCCTCTCCTCAATAAAACAAAATAAGGAATGGTCCTACCTAAATCAAATATAGTATAGCCTGCATGCTTTTACCGTTAGAACTGCAGTTTTCATATTTGCATCCCTGCAGAGTTTAAACTTGAAATGCAGATTTTTAGATTGCAAGCGTTTCTGAAATGTAGGTTTTCAAAGTGTAGCACAATCTGTGATTTCAACTACCCTAAAGATCACACTGGACCCCACAGAGATGCTGTGTGTTTATTAGAGTTCCATACAAGGCACGTGAAAGTTCTGCATTTGATTAGTTATACAGTAATAGGCTTTTCTGCTTTGGTACTGAAAGTGTTAAACCCTCCAAAGACTCCTGATTATAACATTTGTTTTTACTTTCAGGATTCTTGCTTGTGTCCTGTTTGACAGCTCAGGAGGTTGAATTAATTGGCCTCTAGGGTTTACATATCAAGTCAGTGTCTGAGCGAGAATCCAAAACCAACTTAGTCTGGCTCCTGGTGTTTAACTCTTATCTCTTGGCGCCTGATCCCAGTTCACCCAGCCTCCAAGTCTGTGCCTTGGGAGAGAAACCAGATTCTGACCGGCTCCCATGCCTGGACTCAAACCACTAGGGCTTGCTGAGTGTTGACCTCCAGTTTACCTCGGAAAGCCGTGCGGCCCATATTGCTATTATGTCTCAAAGAAACTGGTTTCCTATGGTTTTTCACACATTTCAATTGTAAGAGAGGGGGTAAGAATGAGACTTCCTTGAAGCTGAGGGGCTATGTGCCCGTTTTGGTAACAACATTAGGCAGGGCCAGCAGGGCAGGCTGGAGTGTGCTTGTGAACCTTTATACAAGAAGAGAGCGCTGGAGCTGCTGTGTGGTGCTTACAACCAACCAGAAGAGAGCGTCGGAGGCAATGTGCTGTAGTGGTTATAGCTTAGTGGGTGGGGGGCAGTGTGCTGTAGTGGTTAGAGCTGGGGGGCAGTGTGCTGTAGTGGTTAGAGCTGGGGGGCAGTGTGCTGTAGTGGTTAGAACTGGGAGGCAGTGTGCTGTAGTGGTTAGAGCTGGGGGGCAGTGTGCTGTAGTGGTTAGAGCTGAGAGGGAGTGTGCTGTAGTGGTTAAAGCTGAGAGGCAGTGTGCTGTAGTGGTTAGAGCTGAGAGGCAGTGTGCTGTAGTGGTTAGAGCTGGGGGGCAGTGTGCTGTAGTGGTTAGAGCTGGGGGGCAGTGTGCTGTAGTGGTTAGAGCTGAGAGGCAGTGTGCTGTAGTGGTTAGAGCTGGGGGGGCAGTGTGCTGTAGTGGTTAGAGCTGGGGGGCAGTGTGCTGTAGTGGTTAGAGCTGGGAGGCAGTGTGCTGTAGTGGTTAGAGCTGAGAGGCAGTGTGCTGTAGTGGTTAGAGCTGAGAGGCAGTGTGCTGTAGTGGTTAGAGCTGGGGGGCAGTGTGCTGTAGTGGTTAGAGCTGGGGGGCAGTGTGCTGTAGTGGTTAGAGCTGAGGGGCAGTGTGCTGTAGTGGTTAGAGCTGGGGGGGCAGTGTGCTGTAGTGGTTAGAGCTGGGGGGCAGTGTGCTGTAGTGGTTAGAGCTGAGAAGCAGTTTGTTGTAGTGGTTAGAGCTGGGGGGGCAGTGTGCTGTAGTGGTTAGAGCTGGGGGGCAGTGTGCTGTAGTGGTTAGAGCTGGGGGGCAGTGTGCTGTAGTGGTTAGAGCTGGGGGGCAGTGTGCTGTAGTGGTTAGAGCTGGGGGGCAGTGTGCTGTAGTGTTTAGAGCTGGGAGGCAGTGTGCTGTAGTGGTTAGAGCTGAGAGGCAGTGTGCTGTAGTGGTTAGAGCTGAGAGGCAGTGTGCTGTAGTGGTCAGTGTTGAGAGGCTGGGAGGCAGCGTGGTCCAGTGGTCAGAGCTGAGGGGCTGGGAGAAAAGTTTGTTGTAGGTACAAGTTGAATATAAAAAACAAGAAGAATGAATTAGTTAAGATAACTGATGTTTCCTACATCAAGGTGCTTGTTAACATTTTGATTTTGTTCTCTTTGTAGATTACAATGGACCTGAAGAATACGGTTCCTGCAGACATCATCCTGAACAGCAACAAAAATGTCTCTTTGATTTTATTAAACAAGAATATTAATGCAAAATTCTACGTGAGTATGGGTGTTTGCAGTACTGAAGGTGTCTGCTCGCCACAGTCTCTTTTTAGATGCACTGGTTCCCCCACACTGTTGATATACTGTGGTTCCAGTGTGGCTCAAACAATTGTGATGATTATGGACAGTCATGTTTTATAAATGTTGTGATAGTTTTTTATTATAATAGTGGCAGGTTTTATTTTGTATATAGATATGTAGCTAGCATAGTTGGACTTTTATTTGGTACTTGTCATTTGGTCTTGATACACATACAGAAGCTTGTCATAATCTACTAAATTAAGCTACATTTTAGTTTTTCTATTTTGTAGGCAATTAGGAGTGTATGATAAAAGTCTGGAAGCGAAAATTCAAGGCAGCTGTTTTTTTTTTTTTCAAATTGAATGTGATAGGTAGCCCCTCTGCAAGCTGTGTCCTCTCTTGCTAGCTGTGTCCTCTCTGCAAGCTGTGTCCTCTCTGCTAGCTGTGTCCTCTCTTGCTGGCTGTGTCCTCTCTGCTAGCTGTGTCCTCTCTGCTAACTGTGTCCTCTCTGCAAGCTGTGTCCTCTCTGCTAGCTGTGTCCTCTCTTGCTAGCTGTGTCCTCTCTTGCTGGCTGTGTCCTCTCTGCTAGCTGTGTCCTCTCTGCTAGTTGTGTCCTCTCTGCAAGCTGTGTCCTCTCTGCTAGCTGTGTCCTCTCTGCTAGCTGTGAGCTCTCTGCAAACTGTGTCCTCTCTGCAAGCTGTGTCCTCTCTGCTAGCTGTGTCCTCTCTTGCTGGCTGTGTCCTCTCTTGCTGGCTGTGTCCTCTCTGCTAGCTGTGTCCTCTCTGCTAGCTGTGTCCTCTCTGCTAGCTGTGTCCTCTCTGCTAGCTGTGTCCTCTCTGCTAGCTGTGTCCTCTCTGCAAGCTGTGTCCTCTCTGCTAGCTGTGTCCTCTCTGCTAGCTGTGTCCTCTCTGCTCTCTGTACTCTCTGCTAGCTGTGTGCTCTCTTCCTAGCTATGTCCTCTCTTGCTAGCTGTGTGCTCTCTGCTCTCTGTCCTCTCTTGTTAGCTGTGTCCTCTCTGCTCTCTGTTCTCTCTGCTAGCTGTGTGTTCTCAGCTCTATGTTCTCGCTGCTCTCTGTCCTCTCTTGCTAGCTGTGTGCTCTCTGCTCTATGTTCTCTCTGCTCTCTGTCCTCTCTTGCTAGCTGTGTGCTCTCTGCTCTATGTTCTCTCTGCTCTATGTTCTCTCTGCTAGCTGTGTCCTCTCTGCTCTATGTTCTCTCTGCTAGCTGTGTGCTCTCTGCTCTATGTTCTCTCTGCTAGCTTTGTGCTCTCTGCTCTCTGTTCTCTCTGCTAGCTGTGTGCTCTCTGCTCTCTGTCCTCTCTTGCTAGCTGTGTGCTCTCTTGCTAGCTGTGTCCTCTCTGCTCTATGTTCTCTCTGCTCTCTGTTCTCTCTGCTAGCTGTGTCCTCTCTGCTCTATGTTCTCTCTGCTCTCTGTCCTCTCTTGCTAGCTGTGTGCTCTCTTGCTAGCTGTGTCCTCTCTGCTCTATGTTCTCTCTGCTAGCTGTGTCCTCTCTGCTCTATGTTCTCTCTGCTAGCTGTGTGCTCTCTGCTCTATGTTCTCTCTGCTCTCTCTCCTCTCTTGCTAGCTGTGTGCTCTCTGCTCTATGTGCTCTCTGCTCTCCGTTCTCTCTGCTAGCTGTGTGCTCTCTGCAGCTGTGTGCTCTCTGCTCTGTGTGCTCTCTGGTCTCTGTTCTCTCTGCTAGCTGTGTGCTCTCTGCTCTCTGTTCTGTCTGCTAGCTGTGTGCTCTCTGCTCTATGTTCTCTCTGCTCTCTGTCCTCTCTTGCTAGCTGTGTGCTCTCTGCTCTATGTGCTCTCTGCTCTCTGTCCTCTCTTGCTAGCTGTGTGCTCTCTGCTAGCTGTGTCCTCTCTGCTCTATGTTCTGTCTGCTAGCTGTGTCCTTTCTGCTCTGTGTTCTCTCTATTAGCTGTGTCCTCTCTGCTCTATGTTCTCTCTGCTAGCTGTGTGCTCTCTGCTAGCTGTGTGCTCTCTGCTCTATGTTCTCTCTGCTAGCTGTGTGCTCTCTGCTTTATGTTCTCTCTGCTCTCTGTCCTCTCTTGCTAGCTGTGTCCTCTCTGCTCTATGTTCTGTCTGCTAGCTGTGTCCTCTCTGCTCTATGTTCTCTCTGCTAGCTGTGTCCTCTCTGCTCTATGTTCTCTCTGCTAGCTGTGTGCTCTCTGCTCTCTGTTCTCTCTGCTAGCTGTGTGCTCTCTGCTAGCTGTGTGCTCTCTGCTCTCTGTTCTCTCTGCTAGCTGTGTGCTCTCTGTCCTCTCTCGCTAGCTGTGTGCTCTCTGCTCTATGTTCTCTCTGCTCTCTGTCCTCTCTTGCTAGCTGTGTGCTCTCTGCTCTATGTTCTCTCTGCTCTATGTCCTCTCTTGTTAGTTGTGTGCTCTCTGCTCTATGTGCTCTCTGCTCTATGTCCTCTCTTGCTAGCTGTGACCTCTCTGCTCTATGTTCTCTCTGCTGGCTGTGTGCTCTCTGCTGTATGTTCTCTCTGCTCTCTGTCCTCTCTTGCTAGCTGTGTTCTCTCTGCTCTCTGTCCTCTCTTGCTAGCTGTGTGCTCTCTGCTCTATGTGCTCTCTGCTCTATGTCCTCTCTTGCTAGCTGTGTGCTCTCTGCTATATGTTCTCTCTGCTCTATGTTCTCTCTGCTAGCTGTGTGCTCTCTGCTAGCTGTGTCCTCTCTTACTAGCTATGTCCTCTCTTGCTACCTGTGTCCTCTCTGCTCTCTGTACTGTCTGCTAGCTGTGTCCTCTCTACCAGCTGTGTCCTTTCTGCTCTCTGTAGTCTCTGCTAGCTGTGTGCTCTGCCAGCTGTCCTATCTGTCAGCTGTTAGGCTGGTGGATGCTTAAAGACCCTCACCAGCTGCTGCCTATTTACAGGGTGAGGGAGGAGTGTGAGAAGAAAAGAACAACTCTAGGGTCAACAGGGACTAAAATCACTTGGCAACACTACAATTCTCATATCATACCCAGTACACAGTAACTGTTTCAAGACTGCTTTTACAAACCGAATCACAATACAAGACAACTTAAATCCACTGTTCATACAGGCAGCTGGCCACTTCACACACTTTTCTAACCACTGATGAGCTATTCAAAACAACTGCTTTCCATGATGCAGTCCAGCACTTTTACCACTGAGCTACTCAAACCCACTGCCTAGCAAACTGCAGCCCAACACACGAACCACTGAGCTACTCAAACCCATTGCCTTCCACACTGCAGCATAGCACGCGAACCACTGAGCTACTCAAACCCACTGCCTAGCAAACTGCAGCCCAACACGCTAACCACTGAGCTACTCAAACCCACTGCCTTCCACACTGCAGCCCAGCACGCTAACCACTGAGCTACTCAAACCCACTGCCTTCCACACTGCAGCCCAGCACTCTAACCACTGAGCTACTCAAACCCACTGCCTTCCACACTGCAGCCCAGCACTCTAACCACTGAGCTACTCAAACCCACTGCCTTCCACACTGCAGCATAGCACGCGAACCACTGAGCTACTCAAACCTACTGCCTTCCACACTGCAGCCCGACACGCTAACCACTGAGCTACTCAAACCTACTGCCTTCCACACTGCAGCGTACCACACTAACCACTGAGCTACTCAAATCTACTGCCTTCCACACTGCAGCCCAGCACTCAAACCACTGAGCTACTCAAACCTACTGCCTTCCACACTGCAGCCCCTCACTATACTGAGCTACTCAAATACTGCCTTCTACACAGCTGCCTGTTGTTTTAACTGAGAAACTATAGACACACATGCTGGGCAGCTTTCACTCAATTCACACTGCAGCAGTTCAAAAACAGCAGATCAGGAAATGCCTGTTTTTACACTTTCCTATTAAAATGTATAACCCTTAACATACACTCCCTTTCCCACTCGTTATGGACCTTTTTAATGGCAGATTGATCTGTGACAGGGCATAAAGTTTTAACAAATGATTAAACCCAGCAGGGCAGTTTTCTGCAAATATAGTCTGAAACCTGACTATTAGCAAGAGATGGAGTTTAGTCAGGGAGGGGGGCACAATAACATTGATAAGGAACAGATGTGCTACTACAAAATGGCAAAGGAAGCAGAGTTTATAAAGAGAGATGGAGATGTGTTACTGTTACTTAGCATTAAATCTGTGAACTTTAACTCACGATGACACGGGTGGTGAAACAAGCATTGCATTTCATGAGGGAGAAGAAGTAAAGATATTTCACCAAGGAGCAGTGTTGTTTTATTAAAAGCAGGGTTCATTTGCAAAGGGACCATCAAAACCTTTATTTGAGCAGGTAAAACCCCCTGAGAGCAGATTTATATTCGTCATTTTGATTTTGGACTTAAATGCACTGGGGGCTATGAGAGCAATTATCCTGGCCTGAACCAGTTCCATTACAGGTCCCTTCCACCCCTGATAGACAGCAGATGCAGAGCTGCAGTGAGTCCTGACCGGTTATATGTTTGTAAAGGAGTGTCTCCCTTCACACACAGCCTTAATCTCTGCCACCAGGAGCAAGGGCATTGTGGGTTAGAGGTTACCTGACAGGGAGTAGGGTTCATGGCTTGTTTGTAGCTGGACAAGAATGGCGGAATGTGCCTGGTGGAATAAACAGGATCTCTGGAAGCCATGGTCACTCAGACCACACCCCAGCCTGCTCTCTTCCTGACAGCCCCTTCATCCAGACCCACTGTGCCTGGTCTCTTTCAAGTCTCCTGTGACCAAGCCTTTTATCAGAAACTCTTTTTTTTCGTGTTCTATAACTTCTGCCATTCTATTTCCATTTTTCTTAAGCAAACAAAAAGAGGCTTTTATTGCAAGAGTTCAATAGCTGTGCTCAGTTTAGCCCTCATTGGTTTGGTCATATTCCTGACTGTGCACAACAGTATTAGGCTCTATCGCCTGTTCTGGATTTTTATGTCACTCTTAGAAAACATATTGCACAACATATTGTCTTGCTCTATTTCCATTGTGAAATAAATTGTTTCTAATAGTGAGTTAGTACTGGAGCAGTCCTCATCCATTTTTCCATTTTAAGTTTTTATAGTAAATAACTTACAAAACAAAAAAAAATCATGCTGGTTTCAACATGTCTTTTTTATTTTAGCAGTATCATTAAGACACTTCAATTATGCCTTTATACATATGTTTCAATGATAACACTATGTAACACAATTTTTGTTCCTGGCTATTAAGTGTTATTTCCTAATTGCTTATGCCTCAAAAGTATAGAAAATGGCTATTATTCCACACAAACTTTGCTTTTGTGACCAGGACAGTGATATTTCAAAATATCACTATTTCCAATGGGAAAACGGGCAAATGTGTGTCTTTTTGTTCACATAAAGTCAGAAAAAAACAACATATGAATCCAAATTAACATGTATTTATACTAAAGTAATACAAAAATGACTACAAAAGATTTAGAAGTGAGTAGTTTTTCGAGATTTACGATTATACTGTAAATGACTTTATGTGAACGAAAAGACCCACATTTGCCCGTTTTCCCATTCGAAATAGTGATATTTTGAAATATCACTGCCCTGGTCACAAAAGCAAAGTTTGTGGGGAATAATAGCCATTTTCTATACTTTTGAGGCATAAGCAATTAGGAAATAACACTTACTACCCAGGAACAAAAAAAATAAAAAAAAAAATTGTTAAACGGTGTAATATTTAGTCAGTGTTTTCATATTATTGACCAAGAGTTCTCCTAGAAATTCTGTTAGCAAAGAGAAAAGGAACTTGAAGCGAGATGCCGCAGCAAACAAAGGAAGTGGAAGAACTGAGTAGAGAAGAGAGGCTGAAAAATAAGATGGGACAAAAAGTCAAGTGATTAGACTAGTGCTCATTATTATTACGTTAAGCTAGTATTATTAATATACTGGGTGACGGTACTGGAGAGCTGGGTAAGGAGTGATTAGACTAGTGCTCATTATTAAGGTGCAGGGTGATAACAACGCTGGAGAGCTGAAGATGAAGGCCAGTATAGAGAACTGTAGGACAGGATTACCCAATCACCTTCCTCCAAAGCCAAGCTTGCTCAGTATTGGTGGATTGGAGGAAATGCACTCTGCTTATGCAAGCCCTAAAGATCCTTTTCCTATTGGGCTCTGAGCCAAGACCTAGAGGAGACGCTTCAATAAAAAATAAAAAATAAATTGTCAGACTGCAGACCGCACTGACGCACACAACTTAAAAAAGGTCTTGTTTCCTGTCCCCACTCAGGAAAGACCTTGGCTCCACTGGGGTCACTCAGCAGGCTCTTGGCTGCTTTAGAAAAATAAACATTCCTTTTCAAACGATTGTGTCCAAGAATAAAGAAACGGTCCAGTTAGTCAGCAAGGCGCAGGGAGGGAGCTAATCGGCTGCAGTCTGGGTAATAGGACTGACTGGAGCTCAGCTGATTAACACACACACTCATTGATGTGGAGGGCAGCAGTGCTGGGATGCTAGGAACTCATTGTAGCTTTGCTTGCTATTAGAGTGTGGCAGTGCTGAAGCACGGAGTAGACAGGCTAGTGTTCTTTATCAGGTGCAGAATGAGAGTAAGCAGGACATTAGCCGGGGTCCTAACACCTGCTATACAGGTGCAGGGTGAACGGGCTGGAGAGACATGTGCGTATAGTGGGTTACCTATAACGTGTGAATAAAATACTCAAAATGAATGGTTTGATATACACAGAAGGGATTTTACAAGCTCTGTTTCATTTAAGAGATTGCCCTCTCCTCCTCTTTAATGATTCTTAACCTGAGTCAGTCGCATCATTGAAAAGGGCTCACAAGGATATATAGCCATTTTGGTTGGGTCAGTGTTTCCTTATTCGTTTGCCAGAACACTAAGATTCACGCTGGACGAATTGTCCACTTAAACAAAGTGTTTTGGTGGCTCCATGTTCAATTTTAAGTGCACTGTTTCACGGTGCAAAGCCAAAGGCAACTGTAAAGCCAGAGCACGCAGGAGTCTTATTTATTAAGATTATTGTCGCTTGCTAATTTTATATTTGCTTGGTTTCAAAATACCAGAAGGTGCTTTATTTCTTGTGGTTAAATTCTCAAGAGTTTAAATAAGGTTATAAGAGTGCACAAAAATGTTTAAAGGGCTAACTAAACAAGGTTGAGGAAATATATAAACTAGGTTAATATTAAGAAAAGAGGATTCTCATTTATTTCTTTCTTTTTTTCTTATTTTACAGTTGATAAGGTCGGAGTCCTGGATCACAATTACTGAACCAAATAACAGGGTGGACTTGAATCTTACCTCAGCCATTCAGTCAAATAGCAGTAGTCTTTTAGGCTGGGCAAAGAACCAGTTTGGCGCAGTGACATCCTTCACTGAGCTAATAGACCCCCAGACCATCACCTTCAATGCAGGGCGAGGTGAGTACCAGTTTCCCCATGCAATCTGCTGTTTTCCAGAGCTCTTTATTGCCGGTATAATAGTACACTAATGTCACGATATGTATCAAAATATGCAGGTCTCGATTCCATGTGATGGGCAACGTGTTTTAAGCATAATAAGATAAAACGATCATTTATTGATGGAGTATTTAGCTAAAAGACAAAAATGAATGAACCGTTGAGGTCTTCTGCATCACACACGTAGAACATGAACTGGGACTGTCTGGAAAACCAAATGGAGGTGTTCACTGTGGGGCATGACAGGAAAGAGCAGCAGCTGCATTATGACTCACCTCCCAGTCCATAGCTGTGTTTCTAATCTCTTTATCCAACTGCAGGCCATTCTCAAGATTGTGAACTGCAGACAGACTTTACCCAAGGGAAGTACCTGGAATACCAGCCTGTAATAAGCACGGTGGAAGTGAAATTTTGCAGGATCCCAATGCCATCAGAGGTGAAAGAGGAAGTACACATTATTAGGCATCTGCCCGTGGACACCATGATACCAAGGTACGAAATGTTACTGTTTTGGAGCTTGCTGAGGTACAAAGCTGGAGAGCTGAATGTTTAGATGAGTGTTTTTTATTAGGGTGCAGGGTGACCGTGCTGCAGAGCTGAATGGAGTGTTTGGACTAGTGCTTTGTATTAGGATGCAGGGTGACCGTGCTGCAGAGCTGAATGGAGTGTTTAGGGTAGTGCTTTGTATTATGATGCAGGATGGCCTCGCTGGAGAGCTGAGAATGCTACCTGGTTCATGTACTTTGATGTATGGTGTGTTCTGAATGTTTCTGCAATGTGTTTGCTGCTTCCATCATTTCTGGTTCTTGTAGCGGGCTGCTGTTAGCTCTTTATCCCTGGGATCCAGTAGTTCTGGTAGGTACAGTATTATAGACTGCTGAGGATCTTTCAGCCAATCAGAGCATCAATTTTGTCTGCCGTAGCCACAACAAACAAAACCCATTCATGACATCATTGAGTATATTCTCAGGGTTCACATCACCTGCTTGAAAAATCATACCTGAAGCGTCTCTCTGAATTCAAAACAGTGACACCACAGTCAGCCACTTCATTATTCTCTTCATCAAAGTTTGTTATAATAGAAACAATAATAGTTGGAGTCTGTTAGTTATATATCACTGATAAAGCTGTATATACTAGAGTTGAAGGATGAGACGAGCATGTGTAAGGGTTAAATGGGCATTCGTATCATGTGAACATATCTCAGCTTCCAGATCATTTCTATCCCCTCATACACAGTCCTGTCACCATGTGCTATATCCAGGTTACAGCTCCATAAGTATGCATTATTGAACAGAACTACTGAAAGGACCAATAAAAGGTGAGGCGACTCTGAAAGATGCACTGTGCTACACTCAATCGCTGGGTGCATCCACGAGAAAGCTGAGAACAGGACACTGGATAATGTGAATGCAGTGCTAGGGTTCCATGCATACTGTTAGCAGAGCACCTTTTTACTTCAATTTTATGAAACTTTCAACACTACTATTTTTGTTTATAGATATGTAAAATAAAAATACAGGTTTAAAGTGCAGAGAGGGAAATGAAGGAGGTGTGATGTTGTGTAACTGAAATGTGGTGTAGGGGAGGAGGAGAAGGAGAGAATGAGCAGGCATACAGTGGAGGACCTAACAGTGGGGCTTCTGAATTTCAGCAAGCTTATAATTTAACACAGCATGACATCATACATACTGTATATTTTTGTTGAAAAAAGTTAAATAAAATTGAGGTTTTTATACAAGCTCAGAGAACAAATGAAACACTGAGCTCTTTTTTTTTCTTATAGTAATCCTAATGCTTTATTTTTTACAGATTAATCGAAGTGAATTTCACCCCTCATAATCCTGCAACTCTAATTCTGCAAGGTCCTGACAATACAACATGGAAAATCGTATCTCACGTTGTTTGTAAATTCAAGGTAAAAGGAAATAGACATCTGTGTTTTAGGTTCTAATGACTAGGCCACACTGCCTCCCAATCGTTCAGTTCTTACCACTAGGCCACACTGCCCTTATCTCTAGCCACTAGGCCAAATTTCCTCCCAGTCACTTAGCTCTAACCACTAGGCCACACTGCCTTCCATTCTCTGGGCCCTAACTACTAGGCTACACTCTTGTTACACTATGTATTTGTTTCTTAATCTACATTTTTGTATTAATTTCTTGTTTTTTATTTGTTTCTATGTTTTATACAGTCTAACAACACAGTAATTGCAATGGGTTTTGAATTTGTGCCCGGATTTCCCAAATTCCCAGCCTCATATGAGGGTCTCCTGAAATTTGCAGAGGCAGACAACAATACTGCTCCTGCTTCCTACACAGAGATATCAACAGACTCAAAAAGGCTAAAATTGTATATGAACATTACAACCGATACAGGTATGTGCACAGTACTCGTACTACAACTACCACAGAACAAGGCTGATAGTGTGGGTGGGTGGGTTACTGTATAGTGTGTAATATTGACATTGACACATACAAAATAAATCTGCAGTCTGTGCTGCTTTTCTGTAAATAGATCAACATGTATCTCTCTTTATTTTGTTTAAACTGATACTGCTCATAGGAATAGTTCAATTATGAAGCAAATTATGACACCAAACCACGCAGCTGCAATGGTCACCCAGATCCTTGAAGCAGCCTCCTGGCTGCTCTGCAGTGTAGCTGGTACCTGCCATGAGCACACATTCAGCCCTGACGTCTGTTTGACAGCAGCTATTACCAGACACATTGAATCTACCAGTCTTGGAAGTGGCCACTGAAGAAGCACATTTAACAGGGTAAAATGTCCCAGAACATTCTGCACCTTGTACTCATTGGATATCATTAATCTGTGGTCCCACTTCATATGTGCTACATATTGATTATTAAAATCCTTATTTTCATCTATTAGATGAATCTGTTAAGAGATACCAAGATATGTCATAAGAAAACCGTCACAATTATTTGTATTGCATTACTATCTGGACTCACCCAGCATGTAATTCTCATTGGGATATTATCTATATGGCAAATAGAGGGCTGCTGTAATCCAGGATTCGATCCGTTTGCTGCTCTTATGTGATTTCCATTTGCTTCAGTTAAGCGCCTATTCATGGCAGGATGTTGTAAATAGTAGAGGAGCATCACCAATGCTTTGAAAAACTCATCCATAACTATAAAACAGTCAATCACTGGACATGTAGAAATACAAACACAGTCAATCCTCATTGAAATGAACTGGACATGTAGAAATACAAACACAGTCAGTTGTCATTGAGACTTAGCAGTGTCTTATTGTGAGTTCCATTTTGTAGAGTATTCATTTCAAACACATTTCCTGTTTGTGTGAATTATATTGCAACCCCCCAGGGAAGAATAGTGCTTCTTGACTGTATTTTAGTGCTGTTTTGGTACTACGGATCCTGTGATGCATTTCGAGTTGTCACAGACACAGTTTTTGAGTTGCCACAGTGGTCCCGCATCAGTGTCGTTTCCATGGATTGAAATGAGTAGCAGTGCATTTTCCTTGCAGACACAACTGGAGGTGTTGAAAGCAGTGGATAATGCACCACTGTATAAGAAAAAGAAAGATGTTACTGCAGATTTCAACATTCCCACAAACACAACCATTCTGAAAAAACGGGATACTGTACAATGATACAGGTCTGTGATCAGCAAACTGTGGATGCAGTTCGTCAGCATTGCTCAATACCCTGATGTTGAGGACACTGCTTTTGTGGGTTCCAGTTATCAGATGGTGCCTGTATCTGGGATGTGTAATAATGTTGCGTTATAGATTTTCACTAAGTACAGTACTGCACATGCAGTATGTTGTAACTTAGTTTAGTTAGTTTTTGCCATGTGTACTTTTAAAGAGTTCACTTACAAACATATTTTCAATAAAATGCAGTGTACTTTTAAATGTATAATATTTTTCATTGTACTGTGATTGAAAATTGATTGTGTAACTTGAGTGAAAACTTCTGCATTTGGCTGTACTTGTCTTTGACTATGACTAAACTGATAAAGACTTGAACAATGTTGTCAAATAACTTTACTAGGATTTCCGCTTAAGCTTTTCAAGCTGCACAGGCATTACTTTTGTTGCCATAATAAAGGTGTGTTTGGTGTTCCAAGCTCTGCATGTACAGTGCCTGTAGGAAGTATTCACACACACACACACACACACACACACACACACACACACACACACACACACACACACACACACACACACACACACACACACACACACACACACATGTTTTCACAGTTTGTTGTGTTACAACCTGCATTTAAATGGGATTTTTTTTTTCTTTGATTTACACAACCTACTCAACACTTTCAAATAAATAAATACCTGAAAATTAGATAAGTATTCACCCCCTTTGCTATTGCACTCTTAAATAAGCTCAGGTGCAACCAGTTGCCTTCAGAATTCACACAGTTAAATGGAGTCCATCTGTGTGCAATAAAAGTGGTTCACATGGTTTCAGATTAAATACACCTGTCTCTGTAAGGTCCCACAGTTGGGTAGTGCATTCAAAGCAAAGATACTACCATGAAGACCAAGGAGCTTTCAGAACAACTCCGGGATAAAGTTGTGGAAAGGCAGAGATTAGGGCAGGGGTATAAAAAGATTTCAAAGTCATTGAATATCCTTTGGAGCACAGTTAAGTCGATCATTCAGAAGTGGAAGGTATACGGCACCACCCAGAATCTGCTTAGAGCAGCCGGGTGAGAAGGGCATTGGTCAGAGAAGCCACCAAGAGGCCAATGACAACTGTGAAAGACCTACAGCGTTCCATGGCTGAGATGGGAAAAACTGTCCATGTGTCAACAATAGCTCAGGTACTCCACAAATCTGGCCTGTATGGAAGAGTGGCAAGAAGGAAGCCATTTCTGAAAGAAGACCATGTAAAATCCCACTTGGAATTTGCAAAAAGGCATGTGGGAGAAAAGATGTGGCAAAATATTCTGTGGTCCAGTGAAACAAAAATGTAACTATTTGGCCAAATGCAAAGCGTTATGTCTGGCGCAAACCCAACACAGCACATCACCCAGGTAACACCACCAATACTGTGAAGCATGGTGGTGGCAGCATCATACTGTGGGGATAGAGGGCAAAATGGATGGCACTAAATACAGGCAAATCCTTGAAAAACCTGCTTCAGTCTGCAAAAGACCTAAGACTGGGACGGAGAATCACCTTTCAGCAGGACAATGACCCCAAGCACACAACCAAAGTGACACTGGAGTGGCTTAAAAACAAGAAAGTGAATATCCTAGAGTGGCCCAGTCAAAGCCCGGACTTGAATCCGATTGAGAATCTGTGGCAAGACTTGAAGATTGCTGTCCACCAACGATCCCCATCCAACTTGACAGAGCTTGAACAATTTTGCCAAGAAGAATGGGCAAATATTGCACGATCCAGATGTGCAAACCTGGTAGAGACTTTGCCCTAAAGACTAACAGCTGGAATTGCTGCCAAAGGTGGTTCTACCAAGTATTGACTCAGGAGGATGAATACTTATTTAACCAAGACATTTCAGGGTTTTTTTTTTTATTTTTCATTAACTGTTGTTTCACAGTAAAAATTCTCTTGCCGCTTCAAAGTGTTGAGTAGGTTGTGTAAATCAAAGGAAAAAAATCCCATTTAAATGCATCAAGATTTCAGGTTGTAACACAACAAACTGTGAAAACGTCCAAGGGGGGGTGAATACTTACTATAGGCACTGTAGTTGCACAGATGACAATTAGTGAGACTTCTTGTAAATTACATTTCTAATTCATGCCAGTGTTTTCCATAGACCCCCAGCTATCCAGCACAAGTGTGCAGACCACCACCAGTCCAGGCAAACTGGAGACGACAATGCACCTTTACCTTTCCCCGGACTACAGGAGCCCATCGGAGGGGGTTGTGGAAGTGCAGAGCAACAAAACAGTATACGCAGAGGTACAGCATACTAGCAGGCTTGTGCATCAGCTCACAATTTGCATTTCATTCGTTTTTTAATCTGGAAATCTGTGCGAGATTCCTAGATTTTCTAATGGCCCCTGCATTTGATATTTTTTTAACAAGGCTGAAATCTATATTTGTATCAATTTTAAGTGTCAGGATTACGAAAGTAACGCCAAAGTTGAAACTCTCTCAAGGTCTCAACCAGCCTTTCAATGGAGGGTGCTCAACTGGATATCGAGAACTGCTCTCTCCACGCAAGAGCACTCGGGACAGAGGTAAAAAGCTTGGATATTAAGAAGGAGACCTGCAACCCCAAGACGTGCTCCCGCAGGAGGTTCAGCTTCACCTTAAAACCTGTCCAGGAGCACCACAGCCAGCGCTGGGACCTCCAGTGCTTCACTGCTGTCTCCGTTGTGTCTCACCTGGTCAGTATTGTAACAGGCGTGGTGTGTAGCTGCATTGAGTGACTGAGTGAGTGAGTGAGTGAGCGAGTGAGTGCGTGCCACAAATAGGGGCTTACAATTCAAATGCATATGCATTGCATGTCAAAAAAACTGTCAGAGTACAGCAGTGACACCATTGCATCAGCTGGTACAGGGGGATATGTATCCTGTATTAATGTGCTCATCCCCTGGACTGCTACCTGCTTTACTCAAACCAGAATTATTAGAATAGCATTTGAAATATCTCTCTGCTGTCCTCATTTTTTATTGGTATTCCAAATCCAGTTCTTCTGCAGTAACATAACACAGTGCAGTTTGGATTAACACAGTCGCAGCAAGTCTGTGGTGTCGTCTGCTTCAAGGATCAAGTCTGGTTTTGTCTCAGATTGGAAGTAGAACATAACTGAAAATCCAGGACATTAAAAAAGGGAAGACCATATTACTTATCATACATAGCCATGCCTAGTGTACTTGGAAACGGTCTTACTCTGTAATCTAGGATCCTGTATTTCTTAACTGATATATCTAGCAGTTTTTCCCCAGGGGGTATTTTTTTTTCCTTTTAGTTATTTGCACTCATAACATTGTATGTTGTTCTGTACATTTTCACATCTATGACGAGTGTGAGGCAACCTTACCAATGTGCTAAGCTCTCTTCACTGCTGAATGGCAGAGGGTTTGGGTGAAATTTCACAATAGTAAAACTTTTTCTCTGGTTCCTTTATTAGATTTCAAGAGAAAGAGTAGAGAGAGGCCTGAAAATCATCAAAGCGATTTCTCCCTTGCCACCCAGTAAGTGTGAAAATGTATTTTTTGATTTGTAGTACTCGGTCTGTACAAACCACTGTTCTACCTCCAGAACTACAGTGCTGTAACAGAAGCGGAACTGGTCCTGAGGAGTTCTGTTCCCTCAGTGCCCCATAGTGGTTACTGTACACATTTGTTTTTACCTGATGTGTGTATTTTTCACAAAACTGACACAAATACAAGCCAGCTGAGCAGAAGTGCCACTATTCCAATGGTCAGCTGCTGATGATATTGCTAGGCACCACCCATTGGAACGGTCTGGGATTTAGTGCAGTGTGCAGGGTGTAAAGCAGGTCTGGGTGCACCACACCCCACACAGTGATGCTTCTGATTGCTCAGTATTTGTGACAGTGCTTGTATTTTCCCTCCAGTACTGTGTATGGAAAAACCATTGTATTTGAGCTGATTTTGCATATCTCAGGACGCTGCTTGAAAAGATGGCCAGTAATAACTATTGAACCACCTGAAATAGCATGATGTTCCAGTGCTTTGTGTCAGTAAGTGGTGGAGGTGTAGGGACACATGAAGATGCACGCATGTGCTGAGCCAGATCCCTACAAAGGGAAATTTGGTGTCATTTTTTATCCTTAAAAGAAATACAGATTTTGCACCTTCTTGATTATTTTTCCTGTTTTTTTTATATTTCTTCTTTATTGAGATGACCCTCTGGTTTCCCTTCTGTGGGCCATTATCTTTGTGTTTGCTCAACATTTTGTTCCATAACACTGCTCATCATATTTTGTTTCTGTAAAAAAGGCCCCCTCCCTCCTTCTCCCCCGCCACCACCTTTTCTGAACACTAGATTTCCTCGTCTCCTCGGCCAGCCGCAGTTTCCATGCCGACAGTGTATGATGTCAGTGGCCGTTGCCATGGCGAGGGGTCAGGAGCTGACTGAGGAAGGAGTGTATGCTGACCTTATGGCTGCAATCAGAGATGATGAGTCTATGGGGGATTTATTGTGTCTCTGGCTTGGACAACCGCCATTCCAAACTGAGACCTCCGTCCTATTGTTACAGTTACACAAAGGCAAGAGAGTTAGACAGAGCTGCATTCCTCAGGGTGTCAAGATAGGGCCAGCAGAAGTATCTAACAGGGGGGTTAGGTGGTGCACTAAACTTATACAACTGAAGACCTTGGTTAGAATCTGAATAGGCTTGGCTCTGTCGAACTCCAGGGACAACATTAACTAAAGCTTGCATCGCATTTCAGTTCCACATGGCCGGACACAATCTCTACAAGGTTGACTGCCTGGACAAAACTTTGCTGCACAGTTCTTGCACCGCATGTCTTTAACTGTCCTGATACAGAAGACGTTGTATAATGAGGTCCTTTTAGTTATTCTGTTATTGATCTGAAATAACAAGTGCACATGTTAGGTGATACCTGTAATACTGGGATTAAAAGAAAGGCAAGAATGTATAATGTGCATCATTTTTTTCTGAGAAAATGTGTGTCTTTTTGTGTTTGTTTCATACTAAGTAAACAACATGAATGGTTACGAATTCAGCCTAATTAGAAATGAGTGCTGTAGCAATTGTAAAGAGTGAACTTGTGTAAGCTGGAACCCTTTGGAAACAGGCCATTATTATTAAACTGTCAATGATCAGTGAAAAGCAGGATTCAGAGGCTTCAATAACACTTTAAAGAACATATTTTTGCAAATAACCATTGCTGATTAAACTGACCACAGGTCTGAACCTCTCCTGATTGGAGTTTGAAATGTTTGGACAGTCGTTCTGCTTTCCAACTCCGCCTTCCTTCCTGTTTTGTACAGTTCTCTGGGGAATATGTGAGCTTACCGGATCGAAAACAACCTTACCAGAATGCAGAGCAGTGTTTGTGTACACATGCTTAAAAACTTTAATCATACACTCCCAGGGTAGAACAGTGATACATATAATCAGTATTTTACATTAGGGAGGACTTCAAACCTTTTTTCATTTAGAGTTAAGAAAAACAACCATTAAAAAAAATTACAAAATTCAAACCTAAAAAGCCATTAAATAAATTAGATTTTTTTTTTAGTTACCTACTCCAGTAAAAATGTTTAAAAATCATCTCCCATTAGTCCACATTGAGATCTGTAGATTATTTTTTATAGATATAGACTTGGATAAAGCCTCAGTTTGCACCAACACCACATCCCTGGGTCAGCAGACACATAGAGCGCTTCCATATCCAGTACTGACAGCCTTAGAATCCTTCATCTGGATCAACAAGGTAGAGGTCGGGTCAGGTCAGGGGTGCCGTTGTGAAAGGCGTAAACACTTTAATTAGGAAGACTACTGGACGCCCCCAGCCTGAGACAAACCACGCATTTCCTGTAGGTGTCCTCATACAAGGGATGAAAGAGCAGTAAAGTGTGTCTGAGCAGAAAGTTTCCTGTTATTTCTTTGTTGTTTAGCCTTCATGTCTGTTTTTTCCTTTCTTCTTGTTGGTTTTGAATTGTAATGCTCAGGAACAGAGAAGGGAAGCAAGCTGAGACCAGTCAGTACCCACGCCTGCGCAATCTTCTCCGCACACCTCAATCTTTTATTTATTTCATTTATTTTAAAAAAATATATCTTAAAAGTGGGACACAAGCTACTGTTGAGCAAAACAAGTAGCTTTTGAATGAGAAACTAGACTGGAACACCAGTGCATGTGAAAGCAGGAAGCATGGTACAGATTCATTTTATGCAGTGTAGGGTTATTTGGCTGAGTTTAACACCAGCAACAGAGTGCGACCCCAGCATGAGCTAATAACGCACTCACACAGACCAAGCAGAGTAAGACCCCACAACAAGCAACACACAACTTTATAACTCTGGCAGAAAGAAACTGCTCATCAGAGATTATAAAAGATACCCATGTGTGATAAATAAGACTTGAGTGGACACCCCTCTGGGTGGAGCGGTATTATATTCTCATATCACACACCGCACTGTTCTTCATGTGTATGAAGTTCAACAAAACGTCAGTCATATGTCAAGGTGTGTGCCTCAGTCAGGTCAGTGGTAGAACACCATGTACACTGAAAATATATTGATTTTTTTAAAGCGATTTAAAGCGTTTTACATGGCTACATGGCATTATAGTTATAGTTGGATAAAGAAACAATATCTGTTGTTAGTAAGGTTGACTTGCAGTTCTGTGCATCTGTTTAAATTCTGTTCAACAAGTTCATGCAAATTTAAAACAGCGTGTCTGTACTGGAGAGGAAATGCACAGCCGCACTGTGTCTGTATTGGAGAGGAGAAGCACAGCCCCACTGTGTCTGTATTAGAGAGAAGAAGCACAGGCGTTCCCTCCCTGCCCTGCCTCACAGCCCACTGTGTCTGTATTGGAGAAGCACATGCGTTCTCTCCCTGCCCTGCCTCACAGCCCCACTTGCTATTGGAGAAGCACAGCCCCACTGTGTCTGTATTGAAGAAGCACAGGTGTTCCCTCCCTGCCCTGCCTCACAGCCCCACTGTGTCTTGTGTTGGAGAGGAGGAGCACAGACATTCCATCCCTGCCCTGCCTCTCAGCCCCACTGTATTTCTTTGTTGCAGGGGAATTCCATGGCCTGGAACTGGGAGCAGTGCTGGGAATCGCCTTTGCATCCTTCCTCATCGGAGCCTGCCTGACTGGGGCTCTGTGGTTCATCCACACACACACTGGTATGTACAACCAGGGAGACACCACCCCGGAGGGGGCCAGTAAGGGGCAAAGAAAGGACTGGAATCGATGCAGTAACTTTGTTCAATATTTGGTTTTACAGACCTGGTATAGCACTAATCTTGTAGAACAATTTTTGTGATAATTTGTGAAACCAAACCCGTTAAGTCTTGCATTTAACTATTTAATTTTATTGTAAAAAGAAAAAAACAATGCCGATCTTTTGTGATTTAATTTAGCTTTATAGTTTATTCATGCATTCATAACTGCCACAAGCCATTCTGAAGCAACCAATTAAAATGTGGGATTTTCAGAATTTCACCACGCTGCTTAAATCAAATTGCTTTTGCTGTTCTCACATGGGAAGACATGCTGTGTAATATCACTTACTGTGAGCACACCAAATTCCACCATCCTGATCCTGACTGATACTACTGCATAACTCATTGCTGCCAGTGCTTCAATACATTGAAAACTACACAGCCACCAAAACAAATACTGCAGCAAGGTTATTCACTTTAGCTTATTAGCACTCAGCAATAAAGTGATTAACTGCAATGCTTAGTTAATGCTTATCTAAAATAAATTTTTATATATATATATATATATATATATATATATATATATATATATATATATATATATATATATATATATATATATATATATATAAAAATTAACTTCCTCATGAATTTCTTCACTTATAATTGAAAACGGAACACACACTAAAGCTAATGCAATACTGGACCATGTTCACAAATCTTAAAAACTCTTCATTTCACCTTGGGTGAGAGCACAAACACTTTCTGGTAAATGGTAAAGCAGCAGCAATGATTTCATACTGACATGTTTTTTTCTTGTTGCTGTTGCCACTGATTGCCCAGGTTCTACAGTGAAGCGGCAGCCAGTGCCCACCATACCCCCTGCGTCTGAGAACAGCAGCGCAAACCACAGTATCGGGAGCACCCAGAGCACCCCCTGCTCCAGCAGCAGCATGGCATAGGGAGCCCGTCCTCTCCCCTGCCTGGCATAGGGAGCCCGTCCTCTCCCCCTACCTGGCATAGGGAGCCCATCCTGTCCCCCTACCTGGCATAGAGAACCCATCCTGTCCCCCTACCTGGCACAAGGAGCCCGTCCTCTCACCTTCCTGGCATAGGGAGCTCGTCCTCTCCCCTGCCTGGCATAGGGAGCCCGACTTCTCCCCCTACCTGGCACAGGGTGCCTGTCCTCTCATCTTCCTGGCATAGGGAGCCCGTCCTGTCCCCTGATTGGCATAGGGAGCCCGTCCTCTCCCCTGCTTGGCATAGGGAGCTCGTCTTCTCCCCTGCCTGGCATAGAGAGCCCGTCCTCTCCCCTGCCTGGCATAGAGAGCCCGTCCTCTCCCCCTACCTGGCATAGGGAGCCCATCTTGTCCCCCTACCTGGCACAAGGAGCCCATCCTCTCCCCTGCCTGGCACAGGGAGCCCGTCCTCTCACCTTCCTGGCATAGGGAGCCCATCCTCTTCCCTGCCTGGCACAGGGAGCCCGTCCTCTCACCTTCCTGGCATAGGGAGCTCGTCCTCTCCCCTGCCTGGCATAGGGAGCCCGACCTCTTCCCCTACCTGGCACAGGGAGCTTGTCCTCTCACCTTCCTGGCATAGGGAGCCCGTCCTCTCCCCTGTCTGGCATAGGGAGCCCGTCCTCTCCCCTGCCTGGCATAGGAAGCCCATCTTCTCCTCTCCTTCCCGGACACCCGTACACCGCTGCAAGCCACGGGGCAGGGGGACCTTCCACGTGCCCTACTGGACACAAGACCTTGTTCGATGGAGCAACTTACGGAAACCAATATAGGAAACACAAAGCCCGTCTCTCAGAAGCCAACAGCAAATACAACTTTAAAAGCAGCTTAAAAAGCTAAACCAATTATAAACGACTTTCCTCCTTGAGGGGAATGACAAAAACAGCAGCACTTCTGAAACAGCAATAACCTTATTGAACCTTGTTACCAGCAACAGACCGCAGAAGAACTAGACATTTGCAAACATTCATATACTATGCACATAAAAAACAGCCTTGATCCTACAGAGTCTTTTATAATAAAGGACGTAATCATGAATACAGGCAGGTTTAGTAGCTATATCAGGACACTTGAAAATCCCAGAGAAATGAACGTGGTTCATTTGATCAGCCTTCACACAGCTTGAAGCTCCATGTTGAGCTCACATGTTTAGAAGGATCTCTTTGAATATAATGGGAGTCAGGAGCAAGGATATCCAGTGTGATATTGCAATTCTCCCACTACGAGTCAGCAGGTAAGGCCTGGCTTTTGGCTTGACCCTTACAATCGGGGGGGGGGGGGGGGGGGGGGGGGTGTCAACGCAGCAACAGTAGCTTAAAGAGAGTTTTGAGATCATCTAAATGTTTCTATGTTTCATTTCGCACCAGTGTAATGCCCCACTGTGTGTATTCTGCATGGTATGCCTGTTTTGTTGTTTAGCTTATTTTTTGTCATTGCTTCTGAAAAGACTCCTCAGGGTTGATTGCTGGCACTTAAGGAGGGGAGGCATATTAGTCCTGTGCTGTGGACTGCACCCTGTGCAACACTGATATGCTTCACCATCTCATTTGCCTGCAATCAAAGCATTGTTTTGCTGATAAGCATGGTAAATAATAATCTCAGCAGAAACAACAGAGAATCATACAGAACACGCATTATAGGATATAAAGTGTGGAGAAATGTAGATTATATGAAGTACCTTTCAGGGCCCAGCAGAGAATCTGTAGCTTTGTTTCCACTGCCCAGACCCCTCTCATTGAGCACTATGCCTGTGACTGGCCCCCATTCCCTTCTCAAGGAGCTTCATTCAGGGCTCAGTATTGTAAGATGGAGTGTGAGCGGGATCTGGGCATGGAAACACAGCTTTCAAGTCCTGACAGTGAGACAAGGGCACAAGCAGTCTTGGGCAGCATGCATGTGCCTCTTCAAACAATGTAATGCTGTGCACAGCTCTGCTCACTGCTTCCTAACTACCTAATCCCTGCTGCACTACAGTGTTTCTTCAGAGGCAGACCGTAAAAAATAAAGTACCAATATAAAAAAAAAAAAATTAATATGGCTGCCACGTTATTCTTAAATTAGGCCTCGACTAAGTACTGTACATATTGTTGAAAAACTACCTAACAGTTATTCTTTATGCTAAATAAAGTAGCTATATTTTATGTGATGTTTTTAATTTGTTTAATGTTGTGATGGGTCAGCTTTTTAAAAATGTTGTGAAACTAAAGGGAAATAACACCATTTACTGCAATTACATGAACTCACCTTCTGGGGGCACTACTGATTATTATCCAGTAGCAGTAACTTATTTGTTATAATGTGACTGTTTGTTTTTGCAAAACCAAGTTTGAGTTAGTGCAATATGTAATTTCATGCTCTCAGAAGAAAGGCAGCTTTGTGTTCTCTATGCAGTGGCATTTCCAGTGACCGTTCATGTTGAATGTTATTCTGTCCTGTCTCATTGTAATATATCTGCAGTGTGGCCCAGTGCTTGTGGTGTTGTGCCTAATCTCACACTGCCCAATTCAAAGTCCCCATGCATCAAACTGAGAAGAATTGCAATATGGTATAGTGTACATCAGTGCCATTGCCATCATGAAAAGGACAGCCCTACATCCAGGGTTACAGTATAGTGTTCTGTACGTCCAAAATGCAACACACTTCCATGTGGGTACAAGCCTCCATAGATGCCCAGATTCAGTTTCTTGTCAATAATGGCCTGTGCACATTTAAATTCAATTCACCCGTCAGTGATTGGCTTGCCTAATTGTACCCAGGGATTTCTGAAATTATTTTTAAAAATGTATTTAACAAAATCCGGCAGAACATTTGCACATAATATAATATATTTGGCTCCCTGTAATTTTTTGATACGTTAAAACAAAGTGAACTACAAAGCTGGGCCAACACCCACGCTCACTGGCCATTACTCTCACCTGTAAAACAGCCACAAAACATGTTCAGTTTGCTTGAGCAGATCGCTCCAAAGTAGAACCTGCAAACTGTAAAACACACACAACAACTTTCTTATCACGGATCTATGGACCCAGCTACACAGAGAAATCACTATTGTGCTACACGCACCCACAACACTGGGCCAGGACTCCTTTGATCCCATACCCCCAGTGAGCTCTGAAGACACTCCTCCAGTTTGGATGCCAGTGTATTTCAGATAAAGGGGTTGTTCTGTACTTGACACTGTAGCCTGTGTCACTCTTGCATGTTTCAGAAAGTGCTTTGTCCCCCCCCATCCTGAGTGAAGCCTCATAAGTTGGCCCAGTTAAAATGTATGTGTATTGTTAAACCATCTTAAATATATTGTAATTGTGTACTGACATTCATAAAGAAACATAACTAATAAAAATCGCTAGTGAGCTTGTTTTCAGTCTCTTGTTTCATTTAATAGAACAAACTGAAACAACAAAAAAGGTTAATCATTGGTTTCTACAAAACTGTGTCTAGATGCATGAAAACGTATTCCAAAAAACTCCACAAAATTGCATGAAATTGAAGTCTTTCACCTGAGTATTAGCCAGGCAAGGTAGTAAAAGACTAACTTTTTTTAGGGTCTCAACTACTTAATGAGATATTTGGAAGTATATTTTATTACAAGTGAAAAGATGACACCATGGGGAAAAGAATGAGTTGTCATTGCAGAGTTGTATTATTTATTTCATTTAGGTCACAAATTAGACAGTACTGACTTAATACAGTGATTTCAGCTCTAGAATCCTAAAGCCAGTGAACACCTGAACATCCGTATCAGCTCCAGCGCTGTCATATGGCACAGCATTTTAATGGACCAGCTAAGACTCAATTCTGCCCACCCAGGGATCAACGCAGTGTGGTCTATTCCATTCAAAATGATGGCAGATCTAAACATTGCTGTAGATCACTGTAACTAAGCCCTTTGCATTTTACAGGCACTGACTGTTACAGTTACCCTTTGTATAATGGAAGAGCCCCGTTTTAAAGGATTGAAAAAGACAGTGGTACTTTATTCACATCCTTTCCATTGTTTTTGTTGCTCCATACGGTTTTAAAAATAGGCTCAATCTTCCATAGGTGTTTCTTGTAAAATGCTACCAGTGCACAATAAACACCTACAATGTAAAACAAAAGAGTGTCCTTCCTCTCTTACACATTTTCATTTTGCTTCCCATAGGTAACACAGAGCTAACTTATGGCAGTCAGCATCAGATAAAAGGACAGTGGTATTTGGATCATGAACTGTTTTCTTACAGATCCCACTGCAGATCTGCTTTTCTTTCAGCGGTATAACTCTTTAAAAAATAAAAATACAAATACGAAGTTGGTCTTAAATCTTTTAAACAGTGGTCTGTTGGATGCAGTCCTCTAACTTCACATGAATACTCAGAATTCCCACCTAACCCTCAGCTACACCAGTCATACTACCAATCAAGCCAATTGAAAGTGTAGTCAACTTAACAAGTAGCACTCCGAATGACATGGACCAAACAGACAGAAACATGTCTTTGGGGCAGTCTGTAACACCCATTTAACTTTCTAAATCCAGTTCTGAATTAAAGACACACAGCTCAGTGGAAATGGGGGCTATCTGGTAGAGTCACAGTTACCTGTTTCCAAGGTGTAGTGGATTCACCACAGCTAGCTAGACACGTGGACTATCCAGTATGAAGAGCCACAGCTCTCCGTTGCATTCACACACAGCTAGCCTGGGAAAAGCTTCAAACACAAGGGTAGTTCTTCCGAAGAGACCAACAGAAAGAGTCTCAGTTCCCCCCTTCAAAACCATTGCAACTGTAGCTTAAAATAAATCTAGGAATAACAAGAGGGGCCAGTGATAGCAATCAGTATATAAAGTATACACAGTATTAATGCATCTTGATGGCAATCAGTATATAAACTCTACATAGTATTGCTGCATCTTGACAGCAATCAGTATAGAAACCCTAGTCAGTATTGATGCATCTTTACAGCAATCAGTATAGAAACTCTACACAGTATTGATGCATCTTGATAGTGATCAGTATTTATATCCCACACGGTATAACTGCATCTTGGCAACAACACACACTTTCAGACAGCTCGACGGTTCTCAAATGTGCACTGCATTAATCTCCAGTGTCTCTGTGACAGCAGGGTTTTATTTGAAATGTTCTCTTATAAGCCAGCTGCCGATCTAGAATTCTTCTATTTCTTAAAGAATACCTGTTTGCTATGTTTAGAAAGTGAACATAAGGAGCACTCCTGTTATACGTTTAGGCGCTGGCACAGAGGCACAAACGACACAGGCAAATTCACTTAGATGGGTTTACAGGTACTACACTGGACATTGTTTGGCCCAGGGTGCCACCTGGTGGCTGCATATAATAACTGAATTATTGCATATCATAATTTAATTATTATTTCATAAACCTGAATGTTGTGCCCATGTTTTATGGGCATCAGAAGTAAAGGCAGGATGGAAGGGAAACCTGTTTCCATAACGATTCTGTACACTGCAGGGCATGCTGTACACATGCACTACCCTTCAATAGATACTTAGAATGCCAGTGTCCTAATGCTTGCTGAAAGTAAGATTACATTTCAAATAAAATAAGAAAAGACTAGCTGCAGTTGAGCTCACAGGGTCTGGCCAGTAGCCTAGTGATGTGATTTGTCCTCCTTATCCAGCGAGGAGCGTGAAGGCCAATGCAACACTCCCTGTATTCAAAAACTATGAGTTGAGAAATAAATACACTAAATGCACAGTGCTATTTTCTATATAAAGATCCATATGAACGACTTGGGGCTCACGTTTTGCTTCCAGTTGAAGCGATAGAAAGAAGTGGAATAAGTCCTGTGTGAACTCTTTGGAGTTGTAGACCAAACCCCTGCACTGCTGACAGGGAGATTACTACCCAGATTGCTGCCACTATCCAGGCTGCTCACTGCAGTAGCATCAGAAGGACACCTGGAAACAGTGTTGCAGCTGAGAGGGGCTAGATGAGAATGGGGGGGTTAAGATAAGGAGGGGTCCAGGTGCTTCAAGACCCCTCCCACCAGGTGCAGACTGCCTGTCACCAGCACCTGTACAGCCCCCGCCTCTCTCAGAGCTCTAGCTGCAGAGCCAGCCCTGGGCTTGCTATCGCAGGGCAGCTGGGGGTCCCGTCCTTGTGTGATCCACTGCAGAGCGCTGAGGATACAGGGGAATACCAGAGGCTCGGCCCCCCGCCGTCGCAGCACCCCCTCCTCCAAGGGCAGCCCCCCGGGCAGCAGAAGCTCCGCCCCCGGCCCAGCCCCCTGCTCACTCAGATGCCACCAGCTTTTCTGGTTGTCCAGGCAACGCGTCAGTATGTTCTCCACTGTTACGTTGAAGTTCTGCTGGTCTGCTGAGTAGAGAATAGTATTAAAAACATGTAACACTTAATGTGGGAATATTTGTAAGCAATCAGAAATGTAAACATGAGAAGACCTCCATTTATTAACAATTCTGAAGTTTACGGTCTAAACCATCCCTCGTACCAATAATATGAAATCACGTATCTATTTGTGTAAAGGTACAAAGGTATCCAAACCTCACGATTGGTTCTGCAGTACTTTAAGAAAGGTGAACACAGACCTATTTCTGATGTCTGCCGTGTCCTACTCACACTGCAGAGAGATGTTAATAAAGGTGGTATGGAAATTGATTTTAAAGTAAACTTCAGGACAGGACACAGCTGACACTCTATAAGCTGTCAGACCAGCTATCAATGTGAACTGTACACATGTATGCAAACAGCTGCAAATTCTCTTCCTGTACAATAAATGAGATCAACCATCTCCTGATATTTGTCATTGGAGCTCACCTGCGTTACTAGAGGAGGCAGTCTCAGGTATGTTAGGGCAAAAGACAGCAAAGTCAAACTGGCAAGGCTGGGGGGAGGGTGAGAAAAAGAAAGAAAGAAGCATAAGAAACACATGCCTCTTAACCCATTCTATTATATTCCACAGCACGCTACCTAATGGGAAAACACTCCCATTACAGTCCTCTGTATGGACAGCAGCACCCCCCAGTGCAGGCTACCACACTTCCTCTCTTGCCGGTCATTCCCACAGAGCCTGGAGGGGTCTCCCTCTTCCTCACCTGCATGTCAGTTGTGAGCTCAGTCTGTGTGTGGACCTCCCTGAAACTCAGCCAGGGTTCAAAGAGTTTACAAAGGCATAGGGCCTGTGCTCCACCAGTAATCTGGAAAGCATATGTTTATACACAATGTTTTTAAAATCCACCTCGTAATGGTAAAATACAAGAGAAACAGTATACCTACTGAATAACATTTCACATCTGATTCTTTTATAAGTGTTATTTCTCTTGTTAAAAGTGAAAGTTGGGGAGCTTGAGTCATTCATGCAAGCCTTTCATGTCTCAGACCAGCGACACTCTCACAAAGTGATGAAACCAGAAAGGGGCAGGTTGTGTCAGGGGCCACTTTATTTTGTCATTTCCAGATTCAATATTATGTTGGTGTATTTTATTTTTGTTTATCATGTTTGTGTATTTCATTTTTGTGTTCAATATTAAGAATAAAAAAATACTTGTGAACCACTACGCATGAGCCAAGAAAGGCTGAATCTCTCGGCAGCTCAAAACAATCTTACTGATGAAATAGAAACAATCTTAACAACTTGTGAACTGAACAGCGCCGAGAAGTGTTTGCTCTTCACTAAGCATTACGTCGTCTATGCCAGTGTTTCCCAAACTGTGTGTCGCAAAAGTGTCTTGCTGTATACTGAATTGGTTAGTTTTTTTGTTCAAACCCATTGCTAATGACACCATACACTAACGCTAATTAGTGTGTGTGTGTGTGTGTGTGTATATATATATATATATATATATATATATATATATATATATATATATATATATATATATATATACATACACACACACACACACACATTAGGGTTATATATATATATATATCTTTTTTTTTTTTTTTTATGTTTGTATGCATGATAGGAAACTAAGTAGTCTTGGCACACGGAACAGCTGCACTGATTCAACATGTAAGTTATTAAAAGTTAAATGGATGTAACATGGTTTGAGTATTCCACATAAATGTTTTAAAAAGGTTGAGAAGAGGCCCGGGTCACTCACCACTAGGAGTTTAAGCAGCGCTGCACAGTCTCGCTCCCCCGTAGCGTTAAACAGCAGCACACGCACCACTGGCCCCCTGTGAAGAGAGCAGCACTCACATCTATCAAAAACACTCACACCAGAGGGGCTGCGTGGCTCTGTCACAGAACAGCCTTTCACCACTGAACTAGGTAAACACTACACACAACAGCGCCCCTGTGCAGAGAGCAGCACTCACATCTGTCAGAAACAGTTTCATAACAGAACAGAACAGTGGTGACACAGAGCTCAGAGACTGAACTGAGACCTTCAGATTCAGTGTTTAATAGGAGTACCTGAACTGACAACGAGAAACCCAACAGAGAGCTGTGCTTGCTGATTTCTGAAGCTGGAGATCAAGTGGCTGTGCACAATACTAAAGGCTGCTTTACTACAGGTAAGGTAGTCCAAGATCAGTGCTCAGAGAGCAGAAATCCATTTACTATTTGTATTATGTTCCATTTTGCTATACTAATGCAGTGTGGTTCTTTTGAAGGTACTCACAAATGTCATGATTGCTTTATTTGAGAGGGCAGTGGTTCAGTGGCATTTCAATGATTTTTCCTCTACAACCAGCTTTAAAAAAAAAATAACTGCATTTACACCAGAATCTATGCCAATGCTGAGAATTACAAACCATTTCTAAATGTCACTGGAGTTGCACATGGCATGAAAATTCTTTAAATTTCAGGATTGCTAGATCTATAGCAAGAAGCATGTTGCTCGGATGCCCAGAAGCTGCATATCAACACAGAGCTGTGTTCAATGGTCTTACTCTGCAGTCCTCTCCTGCTCTGCTGCAGCCTCTCTGAACCAGCGCACACAGGCCAGCATGCTGCGGGTGGTATGAGCCCCGTCCACGAAGTAGGAGATTGGGCCATTCCTTATGGTCTGACTGCGGCCATGCCACTTGGTGTCTCGCAGCCCTGGAACCAGAAAGAGAGAGGGGTTACCCACTCAGCTCTGTGGTAACCACTATCACAGCACCGCTCAGAACTACACAGGCCCAGTGGTTTTACAAACTCAATTTCAGAACAGCACCCAACATATGATTTCAAAAGAAAGGTAAAAACCAGCAGGGACTGTTTGTCCTCATCGCGCTACTGCATACCCTGCCTTCCAGCCAGGCGCTAGGGAGCTCAGGAGGACACCAGCAGGGCTGGCTTTGTCCTCCAAAGGCCGGTAGCTCACTGACATCTGCAATAAATTATGTTTGAGAATGCAGTGTTCTTTAGAAAAGAAAGAACACCTGAAGATAGCACTGCAACAAGCACAGGTATGAAAGGTATCATGTTTTTAAAAGCCTGCCGCTCTGTACTGCACTGTGCTTACCCGTCACCACGGCTGGATATCATGTTTAAAAGCCTGCCGCTCTGTACTGCACTGTGCTTACCTGTCACCATGGCTGGGCTGGGCTGGAAGGCTGGAGCCAGGGCGGGCCAGTGACTCGAGAGCAGCTCCGTCTTCGGGAGGGAGAGGAAACCTTCTTTAGAAAGAAAAGCCATTAGTTCTGCAGTGAACCAGGGTTTATACATTTCACAATGAGAGAATACTCAGGGGATTACTGAGTCTGCCACTATTCCATATTGCTGCTGGAATTGTGTATTTAAACAGAAAGAAAGAGCTGTTTAACGGATGCCCTGTCCAGTGTGGAGTGTGAAGATGCTGCATGCTGATCTTTATCTGGCACATGGTGGGAGTCCTAGTCTTAAGCCTATATTATGCAAACAAATTGGGATCATGTGATGATCATAAAATCAGATTATCACCAACATTTTCAACACGGCACTCCCGATTATAATCCTGGCCTTTTGGTCCTAAAAGGGTTAATCTGCCTAATTGACGTCTGTATGGAACAGTGCACAAGTATTTAACTTGGTTTGTAAGGTGATTTGTTAAGTACATGATTTCACATCTCTGTATGTCTAAATAAAGGATTTTTCCCTAGCTAATTTAATAATGAATATTTTATTAGAACACCTGCAGGAAAAATTTCCAGACAGTAATTAATGCTATAGAAACAGGCACATGCGTGAAATGTTAGACCACTTTGTGCGTTACTTCAGTGTCTTAAACAACTTCTAATTCAATGCATTTTACCTTTTATGGTTATGTGTTCCTTTTCTCTTACTATTTTTAATTAACTGCATATGTGGTCTACTAAAGTCCTCAATTAAAATTATACAATCGCTAATTTGACTATTTTGACAATTTTCAAATCCAGACAACAGAAACAATGGGGTGTTCCAATACAGTTGCACTGCATTCATCTGAAAAGCCCACATTCCCAAACCCTGCGATGCGGAGTAAGGCAGTTTTACCGTGGCCTCCCCGGCGCTGGAGCCAGCTGCGGCACAGCTGCAGTGCCAGTGTGGCATTGGATCTCTGGTGCTCCCCCGCCAGGCCCAGCTGCAGATGCTGCTTGTCAGAGTCGTACTGCTCCAGGTCCGGGCACACCTGCAGGGGGCACTGCAGGACAAGAGCGCCGCTTCAATACACCGAGGACTCATCTAAAACAGAGCTCCTCAAACCGTTTCCAACCAGAAGCCCTCTGAAGTGGCAGGTCTGCAGCAACACCACCAACACACTCCCTCAGTAATGGATTATTGAAATACAGCTATATGTAGACTGTGAACATGAGGAAACATAAATATAACAAAAGTACTGTGTCTGCTTAAAGATATGGTTGTTTCCTCCAGTTTGAGGGCTTCTGCTCTAAAATACTAACACACAGTGGTACTGACTTGTGCCTCAATCAGTCCTCTCTAATGGTTGAATGAAATGGACCTCCCAGACTCTGGACTGTTCAATTTTATAATTAAAGGACAGGTTGGAAAAAGATCCAGGAGTGTACAGAGTTCAATCCTCAACTGAGACTCAATAAACAAACACTTAAGCCCTGAACGAAAACAAACCAACTGAAAAACAAACATGTGCAGGGCCTCAGCACTGCCACTAGTTACAGGAGGGAGTCGGGCTGCACACTTCGACAAAGGCTCCAAGCCAGTTTCTCTGGAAGTGTGGCCCGGCACATGTTTTCCAAACACTGTACAGTAATCAGTCGCGTATCCAGCTGCAGTGGGACCAGAGTAAAGGGCGGACATGTAAGAAGACGGATGAATGAATCCTGTTTTAAATACTATCACACATATCTGAAACAATTCCTATATTCAGACAACTATTGTTTTGAGATTCAGCTTTTATTAGGGGGCACTCCCTAAGCTACAGGTTATTAATGCTTGTGACAGAGTAGCCGTCAGCCATGAGGATGCTGAAGTTGATATGCCCCGCAGATGAACAGGATTTATTTAAATATCAACACAATGAACAGCTCACTTGACACTACCAGCAATGGCAGCGCACAGAACACATACAACACAGTGTACAAAAACTTAGGTAGGATCAACAATCTCTGAACTAATCTTTCCTGTTCAATAATAAACTAACCTTGCTGAAACGGTTAGGGTGGATAAGTGACGGATTGCTGTACTGTTATATATTCAGAATCTCACCCCGATCTCCTGCGCTCGCTCAGCCAGCACCTTCATGGGGCTCTCCGGCTGCTTCACTGTGAAGGCTGGCACTCCAGGCTGAAAGGAGGGAGACAGATTTATGACAAATGGAAATGACACAGCTGAACATGGAAAACCCATTCAGCACAGCACAATTAAACAGCAGGTGGAGCCCCTATCATGGGTAATATTCCAGGACACAGCATCCCTCAGAGTAGAACTGTTTGAACTGTTTTACATAAGCAATAGTGATCCTGTTCCCAATCTGCAGTCTGAGGTTTTTTTACACCAGGCATTTAAAAAGACAAGTGTCAAAGACAACTGACTTCTCGTTTTTAAATTATGGATAATATTTCAACTGCCCACCCTGCACAGTCAGTTGCTGTGCACTTTTTTTGCAACCACAGTCTTTCCAATATAATTCTTAATTTCAGTTTACAAACACATATGTATGTGTATAACCTTTCCATCACTCACAATTAACTTTACACCTCTAATCACATTCAGAGACTGTGTAAGCAGGCATGCAACGAAAGGATGTGTTTCTTCTTGTTTCTTAAAGTCAATGCTTTACAGAGGATCTCCTGTTGGCAAGTCTAGTCTTGCCGCCCCCGGGTTCTTCACAGCATGAGAACTCACCTTCACAAGCACTCACGCAGCACCCCATACCCACTCCGAGGAAAGCAGATCGCAGGCATGTAGACCAAGGGGACATGCTGGGCACTACAGGACTTACAACTTTTTTTTACCAGACAGGGATGGAAAGTCTGCAATACTTACTATAGGCTTGTCCTTGGCTTATAACTTCACAATAATAATGTGTTATGAAAATATAATCCCTGACATGTATTCTGTAATATCCAAAAGCTGCATCTCCCTGCTTCCTCCTCACCTTGAAGATGCCCCCCTTCTGCCAGGCGATCTTTTCGATGGTGTCCCCGAGGATGCTGGTGTGGTCGATTCCCAGGGAGGACACTCCACAAACCCAGGGCTTCCTAACCGGAGAAAAGAGAGCCATCACCACCAGGGGGCAGCACAGTGCAACTGCATACAGTCATGCTTTAAAATAAATGGGCTTGTTTAGGTCAAGAATAATGCATTTTCTTTCATTTAAAATAAGTTTGGATGAAGCTAAAACACTGAAGCAAAACTCTAACACAATGTCTTTTCACAGTTTTACCCCAATAATAATAATACACAACAGCTGACAGTTTGTCTGCATTGCTAACAATGATGCTGTCTCATGGTTACAGTGTACTCACTGTGGGCCCCCATCAGCTGGCATGTTTTCAGTTCCTCCACATAGGATAGCATTTTGATTTTTCTTTCCCTGTACTTACTTGATGATGTTGGTGCAGTCATAAGCTCCTCCAATACCAACTTCTATCAGGGCTAAGTCCACCTGCCCAGGAAAGAGTAAACACAGTTAGTGCATCTGTACACTTAGCCAGCTCCCGTCTCATAGCTGTACGTTGCCAATACATCTGGGAACACAACACAGCAAGGGTCTCAACTAAAGCAAGTGCAAAGGTGAGGGCACAGTTAATAAAAAAACAACAACTTGCAGGTAGGAGCAGTTCTGTTACCGTTCTTGCTACTTTTATATTGTAGTATTATACAATATCATACATGGCAAGGACTGCCCCCCCTACTCATTTCAATGCGCTATGTGCCCTCACATAGACCATAGCGATCTGTTTTTCTTTTGCATTTACCTCATAGCCACAGGCACTCCAGGCTGTGAGTCTTTGTGGGATATCAACTCTTCTCAGGAGGTCGAAGGTGCTTCGCCTCGTGTAACACCATTCCACACACCCGGTCATGCTATACTGCTTCATTAACTCTTTCAAGCAAACCACTTAACTGGTCCCAAGCTTGAGTAACCCTTATAAAAGTGTATCACAGTGGAATAAAAGTTCAGTGAACGCATCTAAAACATAGGTAAGCATTGTAAAGCACAGAGAGGTATGGCAAAGCAATACGAAAAATCATTGCAATCCATGATGGTAAAATGCATAGTGTAACCATGGGGAAAGCAAGAGAAAACTGCAAACAAACCATGCACATTGTTATAAAGGGGAGTACCTATATATTTTTCATTTAATTAATTATTGTAGAGTTGATGTTTTGCAAAGGTAAGATACTATGGTGTGCAAATGCATATTGACAGATCAAAGCATGTTTCATTTTCTTATAACAAGTTGAAAGAGTGCCAGTAGTTCAAGATGAATCTACGCCAAGGGTAAATGCAGTTTTAGCTGTTGTTAGACTCTGCATTTCAATACCAGTCAACTCATACATCTCAAAAAGGGAGGATTAAAGCTGTACTTAACAAGAACTCAAAAACAACGACAAAAATATTGTTTGCAGTTCTGTGCTGTTTGCACATATGTCTACATCAGGGTTTTCAAAATAAGCCAACAGCCGACGCGATCCACCTGCTAAAATGATATTTGCAGCCACTACTCACTGCATAATACCTGAAAATAATATGCAAGTCCTGACGAGGTGTCCGTATACGTTGAATATACAGACTCCTCGGGGCGCTGCGGGGCATGAGGAGAAACACAGTGCCTCTAACCCTGGAGAAGTCAATTTATTGCATTTATAATCCAGAACAAACAGTTTGTTTTTTATTAAATATCATTATGCCAATAAAAGGGACCAAAAAAGAAGTCCCATTTATAAGTTTGAACTACACACTAGGGCAGTGTGCACAAAATACAGCCTGCGGGCCGCATCCGGCCCACAGAGAGGCATTTTGTGGCCTGCAATACTTGATCTTTTTTTAAATATAATTTTCCACAAAATAATTTTAGTTACCAATTTTACAGAACAGCGTGTTTATTCATAATAACACCAATACATAGGAATACTTTCTTTCTCTGTTCAAATATACACAACTGCCACTACCCATCGAGATTGGTTCATGCCTGAAGTTTGATTTTTACATTTATAGTGCGTGCGTTGGTTCTTCAGGGTGTACATCTTTAATGACTGGTAAATCATTCAAGGCAGGGAATTTGCTATGCTTGACTGGCACCGTCTGGATATGGACTTAGTGTTGAAGTTGACTGTTAGTACGTTTCATTACAATATTATTGCATATTTCATTTGTATGAGTTATGGCTGGGATAACAAAGCAGGGAATTGATAATGAACATCAGCAGTTCAGCAAAACTTGGACCGCAAAATATTGCTTTGTGGAAGACAGAGGATTAAACTTATGTTTAATTTGTAGGGAACTGTTGCAGTGCCAAAGGAATTTAATTTTAAAAAGAGGCATTTCGACACAAAGCAAGTTTTAAGGAGTACACAGGAGAATCGCGAAACCAAAAAATTGCAGATTTTAGATGACAGCTGTCTGCCCAGCAAGATGTCTTCCGAAAGGCGCACAGAGGTAACCTATGAAACAGCTTAATTAATTGCAAAGACATCAACCATTTACTGATGGGGATTTTGTTTGAGACAGTTTGTTAATAGCATGCAAAAAGCTCCATCCTGCTCAAGCTCCGAACTTTAAACGTGTCAGTTTGAATCATATGACTTCAGCGGCTTGTGTCAGAACTGGGAGAAACGTTTTGTGTCAATTGAAAAATGTGGCAAAGAAATGTGTATACTTTTCTCCCTGGCAGTGGACGAGACAACTGATCGTCCAGACACAGCTCAGATGGCAGTAATTGTGCCTGGTGTGACGAATAAGTTTGAGGTTTACGAAGAATTTTCAGGATTGACATCACTTCGTGGGCGAACCACGGGTATTGATCTGTTTAACAGTCTCAGAGATAAGGTTGAAAGTTTGGGTTTCAAATGGGCAAAACTGCTTTATCATATCGCAGTCTGTGGCTTAGTTTTGAAAAGCTTTGTAGAGCTCCTGGCACAGATCAGAGCTTTTCTTTTTTTATTTTATTGCAAAACACACACAGGACAACACACACACACCCCTCCCACCGAACCCTCCCGCTCCACAGGGAACCTTGTTTTGAATATCACTGAAGGGTTATGTAAACACAACAACTATAAAATAAATAAATAAGACAATAAAAATAAAATTGAGTAAACAAATGCAGAAATAATTGAAAAAACAGCCCATGTGCTCTATACACAGTATATACATACACCAGTACTTGCTATTGGAGGAGTGTGATACAAATAAAGAGATATCTTTATAAATAATAGTGATATATAGGGAAGTAGATGGGTATATTGGTTTATCCCTCCTGGGCTATAAGAGAAAATGGTCCCATATTTCATTAAATTCGCTATGTTTATCCTGTCTCCTTGCTGCGAGTCTCTTCACAGACGCATGATTAGACATTGTATTTAACCACTGAGAGACTGATGTGTTTGTTCTATTTTTCCAGTTTAATATTTTTTTTTTTTTTTTTTTTTGCAACAGTGTGGGATAGTAACAGTTATTTTCATTTTGAAGGGGTTTAAAACGCTGATAGATCCAAGTATACACAGAGCAGGGAGAAAGGACTATCACAGCCCAGGATACAGGACAGAGAGTCCAGTACCTTTTTCCAGTAGTTCTCTATTATTGGGCAGTGCCATAGTGCATGGATATAACTGTCTATTCATCTCCCGACAGTATTGACATGATTGGGTAGATAAAAATCCCATTAAAAACAGCCTTCTATTGAAAAGGTGCGCTCTATGAAGAATGCTATACTGAATGAGGTTGATTTTTGCATTCTTAGAAACAGAGGGTAGTATTACATATTTTTCCCCAAAAGACAGTCATTTGGCTGGTTAAGATCCCTGACCCATTTATCAACTGGGGCAACAATCTCCCTTTCACTGGATATCAGGAAATGGTATATATCAGAGACAAGTCGATTCACCCCTCTGTTTTAGGAGATATTGGGGGGGGGGGGTGTTTAGTTCAGTTTTTTCTGACAGAGAAAGAAAGACCTGTAACCCCACTGGATGATGTGAAGTGGCTCTGTGATCTTGCTTTCCTTAGCGACGTTACTGCCCCTCTTAACGATGTGAATGTGCGGCTTCAAGGAAAGGAACAGCTTGTCTCTAACCTCGCCAACCAAATCACAACATTCAAAACTAAACTGAAGCTACTCCATATGCAAACGCAACGAGGTGACCTCTCTCACTTACCTGCCAGCAGATGTTTTGTGATCATAACTGTGACTCTGTGCCCTATTCTGAAGTCGTGGAGAAGCTTCAGCGTTCATTTCAGCAACGATTCTCAGACTTTCGGAGGGACAAAGACAACCTGAAATGGTTTGCTGACCCATTTTCAGCTGATCCGCCAGATGTAGAATCAAGAATTCAACTTGAACTTATCGACCTGCAATGCCGTGACTCGTTTCGCAGCAAATTCCATGAAGGAAAGCTCCTCAATTTCTACAATTGCCTGGATTCAACAGAGAGCCATGAAGTTCACTAATCTCTTGGGAAGCTCTTTCCTTTGTGAGCATGCCTTTTCAATACTCAGTCTCAACACATCGAAACACAGCACTCGGATTTCTGACGATAATCTTCAAGCTGTTACGAGGCTGGTAACATAAAAAATAAAGCCTGACATTACTAAATAGGTATCCCCGAAGCAGTGCAACATGTCCCGCTAACAGAGCATCCAACTGGTAAGCAAAGGGTTAAAAGGTTAACCCTTAGGACAGGGTCCGACATCAGACTGGAAAGGAAAAATTGCAATGTCGGACCTGGTCCAACATAGGTCCGCAAAGGGTTAAAACACACGTATCCAAAACTTTAACCCAATCACTAATAAAAAATAAACTTTATGTAAACTTTACATAGCTAAATGTAAATGGCGTGTGTTCAATATATTTCTATTCGGTGATCAAGTTTCCTTGCAACAATGGCCTATATCTTCTTCTACTACTATTGTTTAAATGAACTAAACAAAAACAAGAAACAGCTTTAGCAGTTTTCAAATTCCTGGGGAAACTTAAAGTAGAGTCATCGTGGTGTCTCGCCTAGACAACCACCTTTATACAGCGTTGGCAAAAAAACTGCTTCATATTTCAGCTTAAGGTTACATAACCAGCCTGTGACTCGAAATATTTTCTCACAAGTTACTAATCCCAAAGGCCCCTTTACCAAAGAAACTGGCCGGAGGTCAAACAACACTATCACAGCTACAAACTCTTGCCTGACTGTGACCCTCCATTTAAGAAACTGGCATGAGCTGGTTGATCTTAGCACACAAACTCTCACTGTGGCATGGTGTGTGGGAGAGGAGCTGGCTAGCACACAAACCCTCACTGTGGCATGGTGTGTGGGGGAGGAGCTGGCTAGCAGACAAACCCTCACTGTGGCATGGTGTGTGGGGGAGGAGCTGGCTAGCAGAGGAGCTGGCTACAAACCCTCACTGTGGCATGGTGTGTGGGAGAGGAGCTGGCTAGCAGACAAACCCTCACTGTGGCATGGTGTGTGGGGGAGGAGCTGGCTAGCACACAAACTCTCACTGTGGCATGGTGTGTGGGAGAGGAGCTGGCTAGCACACAAACCCTCACTGTGGCATGGTGTGTGGGAGAGGAGCTGGCTAGCACACAAACCCTCACTGTGGCATGGTGTGTGGGAGAGGAGCTGGCACACAAACCCTCACTGTGGCATGGTGTGTGGGAGAGGAGCTGGCTAGCATACAAATCCTCACTGTGGCATGGTGTGTGGGAGAGGAGCTGGTTAGTCTAGGGATTTATGGACATGCTTGATCAACCATCACCCTCATTTTTCTTTATTTTAAATCAACAACCATCAGAAAAATAAAGAACAAAATCGGCAAAAATAAAACAGAAACTGTTTCAGGGTTATTGTCACCAAGCAAAAACTAAAGGGCAGGAAGATCATAATGTGTGGGGTATCTGTGCATGTAAGAATGACCTGGACTTGGTCCATGATAGTATATAGCAGCACGCTATGTGTACAGTACAGAAACCAGTGGAGCTCTTTGCAGGATTATTAGAATAAATGTATATATTGTGTGCAGGGTGTCTTACTGAATCTTTTGCAGTTCAGGTGATAAAATTGTGAAGTAAAGCAATTAAACAAAAAAAGGGTTGTTTTGTTTTTACTTTTAAATTGTGCTGCAGTGTTCATGTATGGTATGGCATCTGGTATGGCACTGGGACAAACGGAATGTTTCATTTCAATAATGTACATAACTTCTGGTAACAGTGCTTTCATGCACTGAAGTATCTCAAAGCAGCAAGTTAAGCAGCAGAAGTTTACATTTTCAGTATGTTATTAAAATATTTAACAGGAAGGTCGTGCAATAGATTGGCCTAAGCATACTAGGAGCCTCTATAAATTTTTCTGGATAAGAGACAGAAAACATATCAGCCGTTCCTCACACACACACACTAGAAAATGAAGAAGTTCAAGCAGTCAATGGCAGAAGGAGTGATCAGGATACAAGGTTCTTAACAACAACTGTACTGTGTCCTGGATAATCACAACTTTAAACATCTGTGGATAAGCTTACAGTGTGTGAGCTGCTGCCACTGCAAGCCTGGCCATGGAGTACATAGGGGGTGAACAAAAACAAAGCATACCCGGGGGCACCTGTGATAGAATGGCTTGTAGCCATGAACAACAATGGATATGTGAAAAAGCGTGAGAATCAAACAAATAATTATAAAAGTCTGGGAGAGAGGGTGGCAAAATGTCATTTACCTGACAATGCAGCCTGCTACACCCTGGAGCCCCCCTATTAAAGCACCCCTCAAACCCCTTACCTTCTCCTGCAGGAAGACGTGGAAGGCCAGGATGGTGAGGAAGCGGAAGTAGGCCGGCATGGAGCCGTAGTGAGCATCCTGGGAAAGGAAGCAAGTCATTTAATTTAGAACACTCATCTACATCGAAAACGAGGATCACAATGTTAGCCCACTTGAAAATGCCCTGTATTCATATTAAAACACAATCTAATGACTGTCACGGCCTTAAACTCACCAAAGCTCCTCCCCTCTTCCATTTGAAATCTCTCAAACCCCAAAGCCAGCACTTTGTGAAGAGTTTGAAACACTTGTACTCGCTATGAGCAGCTGACATTCTTGGTCAAGGAAGAAGCACACAGCGATGAATATGTAACTCGTTTCAATAGAGTCTCTGACTCTTCAAGCTTCGTGGATGTGTAATGAAGGCCAGAAACATACCCTGTGCTGAGGGAACCATCTGCGCATGACACCTTTGTGTACAACATAGTGGGGTTCATTGATGGGTGAATATGTACATATTAATAAAAATGTTCCCTCTTACAAAATTATAAAAAGAAAATACCGTGAAGTTTGTAAATGTTCAAATTTTTCTCTTTTTAACTGTTGTGCTTGAACTAAAGGGTGGCACATTAAACACAATCCTAAAGCTGCACTGACTGATACAAAGAATACACAATCCCACACCGAGGCTTCCAGAATACCACTGTAGCAGAACATCGCCAAGAATGAGATCCAGAGGCTAGAAACTGCATTTAAAGCACATCTGTGCATGTTTAAGAGACACAACAAACACACAGCACATACTCTCCTCAACACCAACCAAACACAAAGGATTTCCTTATATAGCATGTGGATGGAGCCAAATTAACCATTAATCATTCAATGAAGTCTCCAGCCACACTCACACATATTATGGCAGGGAGGATTTTAACCCCCTCCCTGCCAACGTGGCGTAGCTAGGGGGTTGGTTTTAGGGGTTTGACCCCCCACCCTCCAAACAAAGTATTCAACTACATGGTACAATAAAAAATACCAGCTAAGTGCAAAATATCCATCACCAATACCACCCCACCCCCGGGACAAAAGACATCCTTTCTACACCAGTGTTATTAACCATCATTAAAAAATTAAAAACATCCACGCCCAAACAGAATCCTGGCTACACCACTGCTGCCAACCCTATATTTACAGCACACACACACTTCATAAAGTTTAAAGGCAGGACTCAAGGACAGTCTCATTGATCTAACACAGTAGAATGAAAGACACAATAATTACTTGCTGGATTATTAATACTGCTAGATTTTTGATAATTGTCTGTGAGTTACAACACAGCTAACTTAAAGTGACTAAATCTGTATAGCAAAAACACACACAATCTAAAACGTTTTACTTAAAGGAAATACTGCATTACAACTAAGTTATGGGTAATTCTATTCTGCATTATAACAATACGGGACACAGATCTACATTTTGAACCAACAGCAAATAAATACTAGACATCTGTTACACCAATTGAGAAATAATTTACTGAAAAGACTATTTGAATGGACTCTTCTACAGTCCAAACAAGGTTTCAGGGTGTAGACTGGTTCACCCTGCAGGTGAATCGATATCACGAGCTTTAAATTGAGAAATCGCTGGCTCAGACCTAATCCTTCCATACACACCTACCTTGGTTTCATCCAATCGGCTGTAGACCTGCCAGAAGTACTTGGTGAAGAGCTCTTTGCTGATTGGCTGCCCATTGATTCGGATTCTCTCCCGGACTTGTACCAAATGTGGAGAACTTTATGAAAAAAGCAAAAATAAAAAAAGCATAATAACTTAGTGCAATTCCAAAGCAAAATGTTTTCTACAGGCAACTGTGTTACAGAAGTGGACTTGGTGATGGAGCCAGTCCTGAATTTCATTAGAGCAGTTTACAGCACAGAGGGACCCCCCGGGATTGCATCAGCCATCTGTTCTTGGTGCTACTCCCACAATACCACAGATATGGGGCTGATGCAATCTTCAGTGATGTAAAATGCTCTAATAAAATCCAGCTGTTATCCAGACTAGTATAGGTTCTTCAAAGCGTCCCAAGTTTCAGATATGTTACTATTATCCTTTTTCAAGCTATAATTGTTATTATTATTAGTTACCTCTTAGCAGATGCCCTTACCCAGGCTGACTTACAGTTATATACAAAAAATACATATCAAGAATTACAATACAATTAAGATCAAGATACAAAATACAACAATTTAAGTCCTAATAAGAGCAAATACAAAACACAGTACAATTTGATATCGGGGCAGTTCAAGAGCAGATAACAGTGTTGATAGTTACATCAGGGTTAGATACGAGTGCAGGTGAAATACAAAATATGTAAGTGTTGGATTAAATTCAGTAAACTAGGGAGCAGATAAGTGCATGTTAAAGTGCACTAAAGGCAGAGTGCTATATTATCCAGAAGGGAAGAGCTGAGTTTTACAGGTGTTGTCTGAAAAAGTGTGTCTTGAGGAGGCGCCGGAAGGTGGTCAGGGACTGGGCAGTCCTGACATCCGCAGAAAGGTCGTTCCACTACTGCGGAGCGAGGGTGGAGAAGGACCGGGCTCTGGAGGCAGGGGAGCGTAGCAGAGGTACAGCCAGTCTTCTAGTGCAGGCAGAGCGGAGAGGTCGGATAGGGGTAAATGGAGAGATGAGGGTTTGGAGGTAGCTGGATGCAGTCTGGTCAAGGCATCAATTGAACTGGATGCGAGCGGTGATTGGGAGCCAGTGGAGTCAGCGGAGCAGTGGAGTAGCATGGGAGAAGCAAGGCAGACAGATCACCAGGCGAGCAGCAGAGTTCTGGATGAGCTGGAGCAGACGGGTGGTGGACACAGGGAGGGAGGGAGTTGCAGTAGTCTAGACGAGAGAGTACCAGGGCCTGGAGTTGCATGGAATAGTTGGCGAGGAAAGGGTCGGACTCTTCATATGTTGCTCAGGAAGAAACGGCAGGTGCATGCTACAGTGGAGATGTGCTGGGAGAAGGAGAGGCAGGGGTCCAGGATTACTCCTTGGCTGAGGAGGGAGAGAGGGTGGTAGATTCCAGAGAAATGGAGATACAGAGATCAGAGGGGGAAGATGAGGAGGGGAAGAAAAGGAGGTCAGATTTAGAGAAGTTGAGTTTGAGGTGATGCAAGTGCATCCACAGACAGACTGGTAGAGATACGGGAGGGGATGGTGGGGTCAGGGGGGGGGGGGGGGGGGGGGGGGGGGGGGGAAGATTCTGAGCATCATCAGCAGAGAAAAGGTATGAGAAACCATAAGATGCGATGAGGGGGCCCAGGGAGCAGGTGTAAAAAAAGAACAGGAGAGGACCCAAGACTAATCCTTGTTGAGAGAAGGTGAAGTGTAGAGGTTGAGCCACGCCAGGTTACCTGGTAGGTGCGGTCAGAGAGGTAGGAGGAGAACCAGGCCGAGAAAGGCCAGAGCAGTGCCGGAGATTCCCAGGTCAGCAAGAGAGGATAGGAGAATAGTTATCGACAGTGTCAAAAGCAGCAGAGATATCGAGGAGCATTAAGACACAAGAGAGAGAGGCAGTACGGGCAGAGTTTAGCGAGTTAGGTGACAGACGGGACAGCGGTTTCAGTGGAGTGAGCAGAGCGGAAACCAGATTGGAGAGGGTGCAGCAGAGAGTGGTTAGACAGAAAAGCAGAGAGCTGGTGGTGCACTGCCCAATTGAGGGTTTTAGAGATGAAGGATAGCAGAGGACGGTACTTCTGGAGGGAGGTGGGGTCGAGCGTAGGTTTTTTGAGGAGGGGGGTCAAGGCAGAGGGAAAGAGGCCAGAGAGGTGTTGAGAAGGGAGCAGATGAAGGGGAGTAGAGCAGTCGCAGCAGCAGCAGCATGAAAGAGGTGAGTTGGGAGGGGGTCCAGTGCGCACATGGTGGGTTTGTGGCCCTGGAGGAGGGAGGAGAGGTCAGAGTCTGAGAGGGGAGAGGAGGGCAAGTTAGTAGGGGAGAAAGAGGGTGTTAGGTGAGAGTGGGGGTAGGTGGAGTAGGGAGAGACACAGAAAAATAGAAAAAGAGATGAAAAAGTAATCAGAGAGGTCCAGAGGGGTGACAGAGAGGGTGGAGGCCCTGGAGAAGGTGAGATTCAGCTGACGGCCAGCTTTGTGAGTAGGAGGGGCTGGAGAGAGAGAGAAAGAAGTTGAAGGAATGAAGGAGAGGAAGGAAACCGGCAGAGTGGGTGGGGTTGCAGAGTAGGCTCTCCAATCAGATCGCTTGTCATAAACACCGTCAAATGTGAATCAGCTAATCATTCACGTTCCACCCAGTAACTGCATCCACCTCTCTATTTGGCCAGTTCAATAAAACTCATTATTATTGGTTGTTATTACGTTATAAATAATAATGTCCTTTTTATACGCAAGTGTCAATGGAGTCCCTAAGAACAGGAATGAGAGAACAGAGGAGTTATTTTAATTTTTTTTCAGGCTTTGCAAATAACATATATATTATGTGTTGTTGTGAAATCCAGCAAGGTGACAGTAGAGTGCACAATAAGTGAGCATTACAAAATAGATCAAAACAATGTGAAGTGTGTGTGTCTGAAGAGGGGAATAACAATCTACGTGTGTCTCATTGCCTTTTCAAAGGGAAGCACGCTGACTATTACACTAACCATTGTCTTTTCAAAGGGTGCTGACTATTGAATTGCTTGATCTTATTTGAATGAAAGATGAACTCCCTTTAAAGGCACGTTGTATACCTGTTGTCTCAGTTTCTGAAGATTTTGTTAGGACATGTTTGTGAAAAATGAAATATTGCAATGGATCCATGTTTAGATTTGAAATGAAATTCCTATATTGTGCCACAGTGGATTCAATTTGTTTTGTAGCATGCCTTTGAACAAGCTTAAGTTTTCATGAAAACACAGGTTAGTATCAGCTTTCTATCCACCAAAGCTGGAGAGAGACTTCTTCAGATTCTTATCTCAGTGTAAAGGCGTCTTGAGAGCTATCAATCAATCTCTATCTCTCTGGATTAATGATTAACCTAAGTAACGGACTGGTTAGATATTTGCCCTTCCTTGAAATAAAAGACCAGTGATTATGGGGCACAGCCTAAGTCTCAGAGCTTTATTCCTGCTATTGAGATATTTATTCACATATTATAGATATTTATATATTTAGACATACAGTAGTACTTTAAAGAAACAGTAATACGATTGGACCAACGCATGACAGCACAAATCACACTGATACAGTCTTCTTGTCTAAGAGTGGCAATAAGAAAAAGGCACTCAGAACACGTATTCCTCTTTACAGCGTGACACGATTTAGTCAGGTCTCACTTTATAACCCTGCAACACTCACCTGTAAAAGCCAGTGCGAAGGCCGCAGTTCCTGAGAATCTGTTCACTGAATGCGCATGTCGATCCCTTGTGGGGGAAAAGAAACAGACAATCAGACAGGGCTAGGAGGTGCAGCACGCCAATTCACTAGCCTCCCTTGTCTTTCACATCACAGAACAACCACACTGGTCTTCTGGTCTTCTTTCTACTTCAGAGGTCTAGCAGTGAATTTCAACGGGTGCCAGTCTGGTGGCTGTAGCAGGTGTGTTATAACTGAGCTGCAAGGAGCCCTTTTAATCTTTCTTTAACTATAACACAGGTCATTATGGTGAGCCCCCCAAGTCTGAGCACTGCCAAAGTCCCACCAGAACATTCCCTGTTTCAGTCTACATTGCATGCAGTCCCCTATCTCGTTACATGCACAGTATTAAATTAATCTTACCTTCCCCTTTGTTCCAGTCACATGGATAATATTGAGCTGGTCCAAATCTTCTACCTGCAAGACACATGGGCTGACAGATTAAAGACCTGTGTATTTAAAGTAGCATGGAACTACATTCACAGCAGGATCAGCTCAATGAAAATGATTCTGAGCCATGAAGACCTGTAATGGTTAAACAAGCTATACCTTTCCAAAGCACCTTGCTCCCCCACTCCCCTGGGTGGCGCTGTAGGACTCACCCTCAGGCCAGTGCGCTGCAAGAACAGTCTCATGGCCTCTAGCTGCATTTGTGGCTGTCCGCGCTCCCGCTTCACCAGCTCCAGGTAGCTAGCATTGGTCTGGAGCGTGTTGAGGGTGCACACCGCGTCCTGCAAGCAAAGCACAGGGGGAGGGCTCAGAGCTGTCTGATATGCCATTACTAAACTGGCTGCTCTATTACTAAAGACAACTGTGGCAAATATCAGTAAACATGCGCACATACACGCACGCACAGTTATAGGAATCCATGTTCATATCAAATTACATTTCACTAGTGAAAAATATCCAATGTGCATCATATAGTATGCACTGCATTATACCAACACTATATTCCAACTGAAGGAGCAAGAGAATGCCAAACACACAATACGGTGTTCAAATATGGTCTACTGTCTGCACCCACAGCAAAGAGAATCACTTCTAAATGCTCAAAGCTCTGCTGTGCCACACATGTTTGCAAAGCACTGGTTAGCCAATGAAACTGCTCCCTCCTTTACTGCCAGTGTACACCCTACACGTTTCTGCGAACATAAAGGTGCTGCTTATACTAAATATGAAAGACAACACAAAAAGTTAATAAATAAATAAAAAATAACTGACACCACTTCAAGTTAGAAATCCCATTTCTCAAAGTATGGTTTCCTGTTTAAATGAACGTGACCATACCTCGTTTGACGTTAGCTGTTTATTGAATAAACGTGATTAAGACAGTAATGTCAGTCACAGGACCAAAGCAGTCAGGGGGCACTACCGAAAGCATCAAGATAATGAAGAATCGCGTTTACAATTATTGGCCGTTCTCGGAAAACAATGAAATATATAATTTTGATACGCATATTGAAATCCTTAATGGTTCATAATAAAAAGAAATGTGTTTACAATTGTTACACAAGCACTAAATCGATATAAGGGGGTCTATATCTTGCGAAGCCGATGATTGGCTGACAAGTGACTTGAACTACATGGTAACTGGCAGGCTAATGATACTTTGACCATTTAAACTTGCGTTATACAATATACACTAACTGCTCACACACAGGTTAATAATAAACTTTGTCCATTTATCTAAACGATTTTTTTTTTTTTTTGGATAATGAAAATCTTACTATTTATTTTTGTTTTTAAAAATTATGTCACAAAACTTCACAGATGGGCACCGCTGTATGTTGTCATTCTATCGTGAATAACAAAATAAATAAATGAACAAAATGAATCAAGGGGACACATGGTAAACACATGTAATCTGCATGAATTAACGTGTACTTGATCCCCAATCAATAAAATACTGATCTACAAGAACAAATAAACGCCACACGTGTAAATGCAATTTTAAAACTATATCGACACTGGTGAACAAAACAATAAAAATCGAGTACAAAAGAAAACGATTGGACGTCCTAGGAAAGTGCACACTAGACTCTGCACTGTAGCACATGTTGCAATACAACGTGTCTCTGTTTGCTGATGTAATCTTTTTCTTAGTTTCGTTACATGTCAATACGTCCCTAACCACTACCCGCAGCAGTATACTCCACATATCGCCTGACCTACCTGGTACTCCATCCTGGGAAGTCGCGCCGGCTTGGTGCTGTAGCTCCTGCCTGTGTGCTCTGTACTTCTCCGGGCTACTCTGGCCCAGATCTGCCTCATGAGGAAGGCGGTAAGCAGGGAAGAATCACAAACACAAAACGAGCGCGCCATCATGGGGCAGCTAGGTTGACAGGCAGAGATCAGAAGCCGAAACATACGTCAGCGCTCTCCGCCCCTTCTCGATTCTTTTTTTAATTATTTTTTTTGGAGCACATTCCATCTATACAGTTTGATGAGTAGCGCCCCCTGTCTGTTTTCATTTGTCTTTTTTTCTCTATAACTTCTTAATTTGTCATCTATAAAAGTCCTTGTTTTCCTGTTTGCCTAATCAATTATTTTCCTTTCTTTCTCGCCTCCCTTCCTCTTTCCCTTTTCTCAACAAGCTACTACTGCCCAGTTCCTTATTTACCCGTATTAACCTCTTTCTGGATGTTATACTAACCCTTCCTTCTACATTGGTATCCCGTCTCTCCTGCCATTCTTTTACTATTGCTTGTTTGACAAACACTCCCATGTCCTGAGATCTCTGAGGAATCACCACATCAATCGTCTCACTGTTTAACCCATTGTTTTTTGCTGCTAGATCTACAATTGCATTGCCCAGTGTAGCAGAATGCCCAGGAATCCATATTAACCTGACTTCAATCCCCTTTACTGTACATTCCTTGTAACTTTGAATTATCTCAAAAAGTATGTCCTTCCTATTAACACAATCTCATTTAAAAGCATTAAGCAATCTTAATGAGTCTGTAAATATGATGTGGTTTCTTAGGGATTCATTCTGCTATTTTAATGGTCGCAAATAAAATAACTGCCATTTCTACCAAACTGATAAATGGTCAGGCAGTCTAGCTATTTTACAGCTATCCAGTTCTGATATACTATACGCCATCATTAGATCCATCTGTACATAAACACAATGTCTCTGTACTCTTACCCTTTACAAAAGCTTGTCTCTTTGTTTTCAATTCCATTTTTCCCCCTTCTGTTTTCACTTGCTCACTCAAGTCTATACAGCATATTGGTTTGTCCACCTACCATTCTGGTAGCACATTCAAATGAACATGCTTTACAAAATTCAGGTTCTCAATTCTTATCTCCTTTATCCATTGCTGCATCCCAAAACCCAACATCCTCCCATTTGCATCCCAAATCTCCTTTTTATAGTGATTTATCCATTTATCTTCCATGCTTATCCTAGGCGGAAATACTATATGTAGAGAATGAACCTTAATCCAGTATTTAATGCTTAATAATTTCCTCCTGAATTCCAACGGCATCTCATTTACCAAACCCTGCAGAGCAGATCTCACACCCTTATTGCTTTAGCTTGAATATTATCCAAAGTTTTCATCTTGTTTTTACATGTTCCCATTAGTATCTGTCTTCCACAATCTCCTACACTCCTTATTAATCCTCCGTATACAGTCATCATACTGGATGTATTCGCTCCCCAACTTGTGCCTGAAATATTTCTTAGCATATTAACTTTACATTGATCTATTATGGTATTTATCTGTTTTCCCCAACTCAACTTTTTTTTTTTTTTTTATCAAACCACACTCCCAAATATCAGAATTCTTCCACTTACTCTTTAAGTATCTTATCTTGATATTCCCTTCTCTATTCGATGACAGGAGAATGATCCATCCATAGAATGATTAGATAGGACTTGATGTTATTTTGATGTGCGTTTCAAGATGTCATCTTATTTAGGGACGGTATCAATGTTTCAAGACCAGGCTGAAGTTGTTTTTAATTTGGTATTCACTGTACACTGGATACTACATTGCTGTGGTTTGAATCATATTTATCAGAGCATTCCCAAGCTGTTGTCTTTGACAGAAAAAAGTCTGATTATATGCCTGTATCCTAAGGTGCCACTCAGGGGTCAATTCTTGGACCTCTTATTTTCTATTTTCATTAAGGAAATACCTACTGTCTGCAGAAAAAGTTTTTTGCAGAGAGTTAATACTTTTAAATACTCAGATTGTTGTATGGCCCGTGTCATTGCTTAAATTTCATTATTGCTTAAATTTCATTATCTGAAGAAGCCCTGTGTATGGATATGATGTTGTGTAGAGTTTTAAATGTGTACTCTATGTGTTTTATGTGATTGTAATTTGCTGCTGTTGGACGCCATTGGAAACGAGCTAATTATAGCTCATATGGCCTTTTTCCAATAAAAATTTTAAATGAAATAATACATTATAGTGGCAGCTTCAACTGCTCCTACCCAAAAAACTAAACGCAGGAATGGTTTGTCATTTACAACGTATAATCTTTGTATCTTGCTAAAAAAAAAATAAAAAAAATGCCAGGGTACAATTAACCCTTTAGCCTCTGGGTGGCTCACAATGATACCCCCAATTACAGTGCCAGCTTCAACCGCTTCTACCAAAAAAATTAAACGCTGTACTTCTTTCACATTTCAAATCCAAGTTTTTTCACTGAAAAAAAGTTTCAGCACATGCAATGCATGGTGTGCACTATTGCCTGGAGGTCGCAGTTTCGACTACAGTCTGTTCCACTGCCTATCGTGTATGGGAGTTCCCAGGGGCGGCGCACAATTGGCCGAGTGCCGCTTGGGGGACGGGAGGGGGCTTGGTCGGTAAGGGTGTCCTCGGCTCATCGCACACCAGCGACCCTTGCAGACTGGCCGGGCGGCTGCAGGATGGCCTGTAAACTGCCCAGAGCTGCGTTGTCCTCTGACCCTCTGGGTTGGCTTCATGGTGACCGGCTGACGGCACACGTTTTGGAGGACAGCCTGTGTTTTCTTATAACGGATTTCGTCTAGCAATATGTCCACTGTTGTCGATGCTCGTAATTTGTGATTTGGAAATTAAATCACAGTGATGCGTTTGCAACTCACTTCTGTGGTCTGACGGAAATGTGACCAGTATCAAACATACAGTATCGCCTTGTCTATTGCTTTGTATTTAAAAGATATGCATTCAATTAACAAAAACAAAAGAACAACCAAAATATTTCAACAGAATAAAGGTGCAGTACACAATTGTTTGGTTAAAATTCAGAAATGTAATGTTCGAGATATTTGAGACGGCAGAACTCTCGCTGTTATTATCAGTGATTCAACGTGCTTGTTATAGCGTACCAAACAACAAAACATTAACCTTTCTGAAATGGAGACTTGCCAGTCAGACCTCAGTCTAAATTACACTGGGTCTGTACCAACTGTTTTCTAATTTAAAGTTATCTGCTAAACTAAAGGACATGCGGTTGCTGTCTTTCACTCCCACCAAGGAGCACATAGAACTGCCGCTTTACTGTACCTTAAAATTCTTCTTTCCCAGTATCAGTTTTATTTCCCCCATGCTTTTCAAAACGAGTCCTCTTGACTGCAAGTTTCTATAAGCAAGTCTGATAAGTGATGCAGTTTGGACACTGTGTCCTTGGGGGGGTCTGAGTGTACCATTGCCTCAGCACACCGGCTGAACAGTGTGATTGGGAAAGAGAGGGTTCGTTGAGCTCTGACCTTTATGCCTAAGTGAAACCGAAGGAATGTGAACGGTAAACGCACTCGATTGCTACAGGTAAGGTATTATTTCCTAATTGTTGTTGAAACACATGATAATGTTACACACACACACACACACACACACATATATATATATATATCTAATATATATATATATATATATATATATATATAGTGCATTTCTTGTGAAGTGTCATAAAAAAAAAACATAAAGAACCTTTAGACAGTAATATGAGACCCTGCCCCAACCCATCTTTGTAATGAAATAAAGACAGCTAAGATCTGCTGGCCACAATCCACCGTATGGCAAGCCACATAATCACGTAGAGATATCTGAAATTAATTTTCAGATATCTTAAATCATTTTAAGATATATTTAAATCATTTTCAGATTTCTGCAATTCAAGTTACGACTTCCTGTTCATTTAGAGATAGCTCTAAATGACAGTTTGGCGTACCATGCTAGCAAAACGTTATTTAAAGATATGTGTAAATCAATTTGAGATATCTCAAAATGAAATTAAGATATCTTCAAAAATGGTTTACTTACATATATCTCAAAATCATTTAAATATATTAAAAAAATATTATTATTATTATTATTATAATAATAATAATAATAATAATAATAATATTTTTTAGACCCTTTTATCCAAAGCTACTTCTGCTGCAGAGTCACTTCCATCGGTGAGAGGACAGAGCACAAGGAGGTTCAGTGACTTGCTCAGGGTCACACAGCGTGAGTCAGTGTGACTTATTATACAGAGTACAGAGAGCTGGTCATCAGGGTTATTTACACAGACTGTGGGATCTTAAGCATACAGCTGACACTGACAGAGGGAGAGGAAGAACAATGCAGTGTTATTGCTGTTCATTGGGGTTACTAGAGACGGAGCGTGCATCTCACTGCAATGCTAGCCTTGGACACCCTGGAGTGTTCACACATGGGAAAATATGTCATATATAATGAAGCTTTAAATTTGCTTATATAAAACAAAATGCATACTTATTTGGTTAAGTTTGTGCGCATAAACACGCATATACACCCTCTCCCTCCATACTGTAAATTCAATGTAGATCACTATTACTCTTCTCTGTGTAAACAGTAAGACCCCACAGGGTAGGTGATATTGGTCAAGGGTTTTATTGCACTTAGAAAAAAAAAAAAAAAGTTGTCACATTTTTTTTTGGTGGTGGTCTTGTGTTCAGCTCTGATGGTCACTGCTGATGAGTACGTGGATCAAGGATGTCTGTCCAGATGATAAGACACTTATGCTGGTTTTCTGGTCATCTATTCAAAGTTAATGTACCCCCCTGCCAAGGGTACTAGCCAGAGATGCCAGGAAATAAAAAGCCAATTTTCAAAATGAAAAAGAATGTACCGATACACCTACATACAAGCACCATATAGCCTCAGATCTGTACACTTACCGTGTGTTAAGGAATGTCCCAACCAAGTTAATTACATTTGGATAGGCAGCAATCCAATTATAAGTAAATCTCCCAAAGTTGCAGGGTTGGGTACACGGAATAATAACCATGGTCAAAAGGTGCCGAGATCAGAACAAACAGGTTTTATTATTATACATACCATACATAGCATGGAGTACAGGAACACACCAATCTAGTCTTTTTATAAGGATACAAATAACAACACTACATTCATATCAACATTGCTGTACAATGTTAAAAAAACAACATCTCGTTACCAGTTGTATAGCACCATCAAAAAAAAAAAAACATCTAGCTGTGAAACCGACTACCTGAAGTTTCACGTCCTTCAAAGGGGTGCGCACTGGAAGTGCTACGGCACTGATCACATCCCTCAAACTATAGTGGTCCCTGTTCCTGAAATCTGCTCAGATTAAACTTCATCCCTATAAAATACCAGATATTACAACAGAATAATCAGTTACAGCTATCTTATTTGAAATAAAATAAAAAGCCTTTTGGGGCAGTTTTGGCAGTTTCACCCTCCCCCTTCACCCTCCTGAGTCAGGAGCAGAAGCAGGCTGTCCCACTGCCACTATCCCTGTCCTGGGGACACGTGGGCTCCTGCTAAGATCTCATCATCTCCTGTTCTCTGCCTCTACCCAACTGATCATCTGAAATAAACAGCCTTGGTCCAAAGCAAATGAGACCAGCCTCCAAGAGGTTAGTCTCTATAGGAAACCTATCCTTTGCCTGAGAAAATGTATGAATCCTTTGTCTAAAACCAAGAAGGTACAGTAAATCAAGAGGGGAAAGTTCTTCAGAAATCCAAACAGAATGAAGTATCTCATAAACCCACCTTAATGTGAAAAACTGTACCTCATTAAAGCAAGGTTGAATTGCACTTTTAGACTGACAGTATTAAAAAAAAAATAGGGTACTTTTCTGAAGTACTCTAAAATCCTTCAACTCCTAGGTGCCTAATCAAACTCTCAAGACAATGGGGGGGGGGGCAGGTTGGATTTGCTGTTCTGATTAGCCAATCAAAACACTCGGTCAAATTCTGTCTGATTGGTGGTGGCTGGGTTTCTGTTCTGATTGGCCTGCTGCTGGGGCACGTGTCCGCCCCTGCGTCTGGGTGGGGCCAGGTACTCAAACATTGATTGGTTGTGGGTGGAGAGCATGTTCTTGAGGTCGGAGGGCATGGGGTCCGACCAGAAGAAGTCGTGGTTGAGAGCATCATCACTATCCACTCGCTGGGATGGGTCCAGGACCAGGAGCTTGTCGATCAGGTCCAAGGCGTAGGGGTCCTTCACATAGGCCTTGAGCCGGTCCTTCACCTTCCGCTTCTGACCCTTGGGAAGCTCCAGCTTTTGGTACAGCTCGTACTTATCAACGTTGGGCCACACCTGTGGAGAAAATGGACTCCTTAAATCCTTGTACACTGCCACTTTATTATCTGTGCATTCTCAGACGGGGGCGAAAACATCCAACTCACAAGAGCGTGTAATACTAGAAATATTATCATTTACATTATTAAAAATGCAGTCTTTCCCATGTGCACTACCCTACCTCAGGAGTGACAGAGCCACAGAGCTGGCTGATGAGTGTCAGCTGGTGCTGCTCAGTGTTGCCCTGCATGATAGGGCTCCGGGTCCACATCTCTGCTGTGATGCAGCCTGCTCCCCACAGGTCAATGGGGGGGCCATAGTCTCGCTCCCCTGAAGACAGAGGAGAAACAGCTCTAACACACTGCAGCGGGGACCATCAATCTTCTGGGTATTTCTGACAATCATGAAAATATCTCCGTCTTACCTCTTCTGATATTGAGAATTAAAGTGTATTATCCTTTTTCAAGTAACTTATAAGGGAGGGAGCTCATCTTTAAATATTGACCGTTGGTCCAAAATATTTCTTACCCAATAGCAGCTCTGGGGGCCGGTACCACAGAGTGACCACGCGGTTGGTGTAGCGGTTAGGCTGACTGTTCTTTGCTAGGCTGAAGGCTCGGGCCAATCCGAAATCTGCCAGCTTCAGGACCCCGTCTCGTGTGATCAGGACGTTTGCAGCTTTCATGTCTCGATGCAGAATCTGCAGGATAGAGTACATTTATCAGCACACTGTAAAGACCACTGTAACCTTTTCAGTGCCACTGACAAGAGGTCTCATTTTACTTTCTTTCTTTAAAGGTTGTGTGATAAAAATAAATCGCAATCAGAGTCCCTTGGTTGATACCGATTTCTGACTTCCTGTCTCAATCTAAATGTTATCACTACAGGGTTTTCTCTGGTGTTTGACAGTATCCCCCCATACCCAATCCCCACCATAGTCCATCACAAAATCAAACTGGTTAGTGTGGCCTCACCTTATTCCTGTGAATGTAGTACAGCCCATTCAACAGCATCTGCATCACTTTCTTGATTTCGGCTAGGGTGAACTTGACATTGGCATTGCTGAGCAGCCCTGCCAAATCGTGTTCACAGAAGTCAAACACCAGGTAGATGCTTCCCTTGTAGCGATTGTACTGGGTGGCTGTGAGATGAAGACAAGGTTACACACAATGATCAGATTCTGGTTTTTAACGATAGGGGATTTTAGTGTCTTCAAAGTAATGACGAAGAAAACTTGTCAAACCAAGATGAGGAAATTAAATTACTTTCATGTGATTGTAGCAGTTTCAAACAAAGGAAAACCGCGATGAACAAAATTCAGACATGTCAGCGCCTTTACAAGAAATGAGCAGAAATGTCAGAAGACGAAAGCAAACAGGGAACTTCGAGAAGGACTATGTTAGTTACAGCGTGTTCAGAGTTCTAAGTAGTTCAACAAATACGTGCCTAAAAAAAGTTAGCGCAGAGCCCTGCCTACACCAGGTTTCAAGAGAGATGAAAAATTTTGGTAAGTTTGTGCTTTATAACTACCTAGGCTTAATATTAAAAATGCTTTGATTGCATGTTTGTTACGTTTTTGTTGTTCTGGTTGTTTTGTTTTATTATTGTTATCTTATTAATTTAACACATATTAAATCCCGCTAATAATTGTTGGTCATAGCTTACTGGTGGATCGTAGCGTGCTGAGATCCACCAAAATGGATCGCAGTGTTTGGTGCATTGGCCACCACTGATCTAGACAAAGCAATAAGAGTAGAGTATCCTCAACAAGCCAGCACCTCACACACAGACCCTGCAAATGGTCAGCTCTCACACCCCAAGGTGTGCTGCCAGTTGCCCACCTTTGGTTCTGCAGATCTCAATCAGGTTCACCACATTTTCATGCTTCAGAAGCTGGAGGATCTTGATCTCTCTCAAGGCAGTTATTGGAAACTGAAACAAACAGCAGTTTAGAGGCAGGCAGACGTGGATTTATAAGATGACTGTGCTCATTTTGTTTAAATTATTTAACCAGTAAAGTTTATTATATAGATCTAACTGCAATTACCCCTTTAAAAAGGTGCAATAACCAATGCTTTAACCAACATTTTCTCACCACTCACAAAATTATTGCAACTCCCTTTTTGTTCTGCTTTTTTTTTATTTTTTATATTTGCTTTTACTCTGATGCAGGTAATAAAGCTAAATCATCTTGCCCTACCACTAAAAGTCAAGTTCAAGTAATAGGACCCTACCCAATTATTACACTTGCATAGGAAACAATGAAGGGTCAGATGAGGTCCTATTAAACTTGGAACACAGGGAACTGATAAATAGGCAGAGGAAACCATAGACTTTCATCAACCTTACAGTCTTAAACCATAGACTTTCTTGCAACCTTAAAGTGGAAATAAAGTATGGAAAAACAGTAAGAATGCATCTGAGCATGCACCATAGCACAGCAAGATGTCAAGAATGACCACCTTGGTCCTGTGTACAGTTCAGCATCCTTACCACTGTGGTCCAGTGAACAGTTCAACATCCTTACCCCTTCTTTCTCATTTTCCATCAGCACTTTCTTCAGTGCAACTTTCTTGCCAGTTTGACGGTGCTTGGCTTTGAACACCTCCCTGGAGGCAGAGGCGGTTTGTGATTAATAAAGCAGCTTAATGACACAATGTTCCTGTTTTGTTAACCCTAACTGCTAATTGCTCATCAGCTGTCCTACCCAAATGAGTGTTAAAGAGGGTTTTTAAAATCCACGTTTACATTACTGTGCTGAAAAGAGTTTGGTTCCTTATTTGCTGTATAGTAGGAGACATGATTTGATTTAAATGGGAAGAGATTACACATGTATAGTCTCTGTAGACTAAATGTGTCATTTTCTAGTAGTATGGGTAACAAGATCCAGCCCGTTTTCAATCTGTAACTAATACGTACACTTTTCTTTGTTTTACACCAAGCCTGATTACTTCATTCCCCTCACGGCGACTGTCTGAAATTGTCTTGTGTTGCAGACGTCTTTGTTAAACTCCCCACTGTCCAGCTCGTACTAGTCACGTACATATGACACCAATATCGTTTCAGTGCGTCTTCCTCTTACCCAAAGGTGCCCTGTCCGATCTTGGCGAGCTTCTCGTACTTGGAGAACTCATCGCAGAAAGGGAACTCCACTCCATCGTAGTATTTGGACATGATGGCGGCCTCCCGGTCGGGCCTGTGTGAGACACAGGGCGCTCAGCGCACGATACTTCGCATACACATCACTTGCAAGCCCATGTAAGGCTTCTACTGTATATTATACACAGTAATTAAGTCCATTAAAAAACAAAATGTAGACAGAAGCAGTATGTTTTCATTTTTAATTTACAATACTTACTTCTCAGCGCCACCGGAGCTTCCGGTCCGCTCTCGCTGCATCCTGGATGTTGTTCGTTTGTTTTTTTTCCACCGACGTCTTCTGGGGGTTGTGGTTCTTTTTTTTTATCGTTCCGTTTGTTCATGTGTATTAAGTTTATTTGTGTATTAAGTGTATTTTTTCTGTGATGATATTTTAAAGTAAAACACGAGGCATACATTAAAAAAAAGATGTGTTCAAAATACAAACACGTTCCTTTTAGGTTTATTTTTGTTATTCTGTGTTTCCAGAAGATAACCCTTTTTTTCTGGAGTACCTAAAAATATCTGCCAGCACAGGCCTATATTAATAATTGTACCAGTCAATGTATGAATTGTACTGCCTTAATAAGTTTTTGGCTTGATTTTAAAATTAAATTAAACGAAAAGACTGATACCATATTATAATGAATTTCTTTTAAAATTGTATGTTTTAGGTTGCAATGCGAAACAACAATTTAAATAAAATAGGGTACAGTTAACGTATAATTTTTGTAAAGTATATACTTTGCAAATTTCCAAACAACTGCAGCACTACGACCACACAATACAAATTGCAGTTCATGCATCACAGTATTGTAATGGGATTGCCACCTGTCCCGGAATTGGCATCTGTGTCCAGGCAGCCAAAGCTACTCGGCTCCGCTGATTTTCAATGGAGACTATCGTCATACTCCGCACAAAGGTATCTGGTATAGAGAGAGTTCGGGGGAATATTTTCCATGAAGTCAATGGAGCCGTGAAAAAAAATTGCAGTTTTTTTTAAAAATTTTTTTTTGGTTTTTGTTTGTTTGTTTTTTTTTTTGCAAATTTTTTGCTTTGTTAAAAATAAATCTAACTTTTGAAGTAGTATTAACATTTGCGCAAGGTCTCAAGAAAACGGCATCACAAGCAAATTATGACAGCACGTAATTATTATGAAAAAGGGTATTTTCTGAGCGTGTCTTTATGCAGCGCATGCGCATAAACATCGCAAGCTACGACTGCATGCAAGTCCAGGTGTGCGAAACTCATCATCATGTCTTTTCCACACAGTGTGTAATTATTGATATTCTTAACGTTAAGCTTAAACCATTTTAACCAGGTTTTAAATTTAGGTTGTTAGACAACAGTGATTTTCAGAGATAGAAGTCGCCAAAATGTATCATCACAACATAAGACACAAGCAGCTGAATACAGGACGCTTCTCTCGTCCTGAAGTAGTCAGTGGTGGCGTTCTTCATGTCGTGCAGATTTCCACATATCTGCACAGTTCTGGACATACAGGATGCGTTAAGTAAGTGAGCGGCTCAGTAAAATAATCATGTTTTCGAATTTGTATCACTGAATTAATTTTTTTTTTTTTAATGTAGAGCTGTTTTACGGTTATGTATTAATGTATTATTATTATTAGGTTTGTATTGTTCATAATTTTCATTATGTTGGTATTGTCGGTATTAAACACAGCCAGATATGAGGTTGTGCGCCTCTTTTGGAACGCGCACAAACTAGCCAATCGTCCAGATAGTTTAGGATCCGAAAATCCTGCAGTCTGAGTGGAGCCAGTGCTGCATCCACGCACTTTGAAAATGTGCGGCTGCCAGCGAGAGGCCAAATGGCAGCACGCATTTACTTTCTTTTCGCGGGACGGATCGGGAAGCGTCTTGCAGGTCGATTGATGTGAACCAGTCGCCCGGATGGACGGACTGGAGGATACGCTGTGCTGTCAACATGTTGAACTTACTCTGTTGGCGGAACAAATTGAGGACACTGAGGTCCAGAATAGGTCTGAAATCGCAGTCCCTTTTGGGCACCAGGAAGTACCCGGAGTAAAAGCCGCTGAGTGCATTGCTTGGATCTACCAAGCGCACAGCGTTAATCTGTTGAAGATTGGCAATCTCCTGTTGAAGGAGTATCGCTTTCATGGGCTCGACGGTGGTGCAGATCACAATCTTGAAGGGTGGTGGACCTATTCGAAATTGTAGAGCATATCCGTGTCTCACTGTTGTTGTGCCTTTGGTCCGTCCAAGCAACGAGGGGGGTCAGTCCGGTTGTGAGGGGGGTTGGTGGCAGCAGGGGCCCCTCAGGGGCGGTCTCCCTTGGGCTTGGGAGGGGGTGGGTGTTTCTTATGCCCTGGCCTCTTATGCCCTGGAGAACCGGTTACCCTTGGCCGGCGGTGGTCCCTTGCAGTGGTGGGCGGTGTTCAGGCCCTGTTGCCCCTGCAGGCTGTGAATGCCACCTTGGGCGCTGGCAGTAGGCAGGAAGGTGCAAAAACTTGGAAGCAACCTCCGTGGCCTTGTGGGACCTTTCAAAGCTCACATCAATGGTTGCTCCAAACGTCTTCCCCAGGGGCATCTAGTAGTGCTGTCTTTTCGGTCTCGACGACCTTGGCCTGTGTTAGCCAGAGATGTCCGCGCGGCTACCAGCGCTGCTAGAGACCTGCCTGATGCCTGATCTAACTCCCCCATTAGGTCGGTCATCGCCGCTGTTACTGCCAGTAACTCCCCTGTGTCTGCCTTCGTTGCCCACTAACCGTCAGTTATACTGCACAGCTTGGACGGGTCAGGTCGGGTCTTTGTCCCCACTGGTGAAGGTGAATCCCTGCACAAGTACTCTGACCGTATCCCCAATGGTGGGGAATGTGCCTAAGCCCGCTTCTTGGGCTCCTGCAGAGTGTAGCAGGGCCTCTGCTGTTCTAGAGGCTGAGGGAGCGGAGGCGGGGTTACTCCAAACGTAACTGGTTACAGCTTCAAGCTTGGAACCCAACAGACCCTGGTGTGCTTAAAGGATTACCGTTATATTATTTAAATGACACATTTGTAGTTGTGTTTATGATTTGAGTGACTAAGTTTAAAGTTTATTATTAAACCGAGACGAGGAGCCCAACGTCCGGGCAAGGCTGACTTGTGTTTATTTTTTAATTTTCTGTTCATTAAACTGTCATTCATTGAAGTACGCTCTCAAGCCTGCTCATTCAAAGTACCACTTGCACCTTGGTTTACTTACCAACTGTGAATGTATCCTTCACTATATATATATAGTTCGCAAAGTGCCCAGCTACGGTGGGCAGATGCCAAATTATCATAGAATTTTATGTCATTTCGGCATCTGCCTGGGCAGTTTCTCAACTGCCCACAGCCACCCGGGCTGATGGCAATTAAAGATTTTTAACAGATACAGTATAATACTAATAGAGAGTGAATTACCTCTGTTGCCTTTAAGCGCAAAAGTGCACCACCATCGAGCCACGCATTGCCATGTTTATCTAAATAACTTAAATACTTTCTGACAACGCTAGTTTAGAGCAATGGTACTCAACAAAATATCAATGCGCAAGGTTACTGTCATCATGGGTTACATATAGAGGTTAGAATAATTGGGGGGAAAAAAAACGAGTCCAGAATAAAATGCAACAATATTTTAAAGTATTCTTATTGCAGTAATGCAATATAGATCTCTGTGCAGAGTTCCGTTGAATAAGAGATCATTCAATATCAGCAAGAGACTAATAATCACAGTTGAAACGTGTAAAAGCCACCCAGTTAAATATAGTTACCTGAAACTCAGGAAGAACGTAGTGCTAAACAACTCATTTATCATAGAAATATTAGTCATATTTTGGGAATACAACTGGAATAGAGAGGAAGGCAGACCCTTTCAAGGGGCAGACCTATAGCCGGAACCTACCCGGTTCCGGGTGCCAAAGAGTGCCTCTCTTCTGACTGAGGAGATACATGCGCAGTGGGCTGGCCATGTAACAGCTGGCACAGGGTTGAAAAACCAGATTCTCCTGGGCCACTTGGGGCCCACTAGGAGAACTGACACCTCCTCTAACCTGACCTTTTCGAGAAAGGCTGGGAGCAGCGGTATAGGTGGGAAAACGTACAAAAACACTTTGGGCCATTTGTGCATTAGGGTGTCTACACCGAGTGGACCGCCTAAGCAGTGGAAGGAGTACCACAGGGGGCAATGTGTGGTTTCTGCCGAGGTGAAGAGATCGACCTGCACCTTCCCAAACTGTTCCACTATCTAAGGCAGGAGTCTCCACTCTGATGGATGCAGACCCTTCCTGGAGAGGACATTCGCTGCCCAGTTCACCACTCCGGGAATGTGCGTTGCCCGCAGGGACAGCAAGTTCCTCTGAGCCCATGTTATAATAGCCTGAAGGCCATGCGATTTGCAACCCTGGGGACCATAGGCCACCCTGGTGGTTGACATATGCCACCACTGTTGTGTTGTCCGTCCGGATCAACACATGTGTACCACTCAGCACCAGGAGGAAGTGGTGGAGAGCAAGGGAGACCGCCTGCAACTCCAGCGTGCTTATGTGCAGGGATGTCCAGTGGTCCGGCCAGGATCCACATACTCCTCTGCCTTCCCAGAACACCCCCCAGCCCAAGTTGGAGGCGTCTGTTGTCACCACTTTGCGGTTTAACACTACTCCCTTTCGCACATCTTTGCGCAGGTGAGAGGTCGTCCTCCACCAGCGTAGGGCTGCCGAGCACACGGGAGACACAGCCAACGGTATCTGTCGCATTAGGTGTTGAGGTAGAACACATTGAGCCACGCTTGTAGCGGGCCACTGAATGGCTGATATGGCTGCGGCCATCAGACCCAATAGTTTCTGGCACAATAGGAGGGTGACCTGCGATCCCTGTTGGAACAGGGAGAGGCAACCCTGTACAGCTGCAACTCTGTCGTCTGATGTGTGCATCGTACTGGAGTCCAGCCGGAGCCCCAAATACGTCGTGCACTGCACTGGTGTAAGCCTACTCTTTGCATCATTGATGATGAGGCCCAACCTCACCAGATGCTCTGTCATAACCGTGGTGCTGGCCACTGCTCCCTCTTGCAACTGGGAACAGATCAACCCCTCCTCAAGATAGTTTATTACTCTGATCCCCTGCAGCCGCAGGGGGGCCAGGATAGCATGCACACACTTTGAAAACGTAAAAATAACAACAATAATAATAATAATAATAATAATCCACTAAAGACCTGTAAAGATAGGAACACAAGCGTGTATTAAGGTAGGCTTGCAGCATAATAAAAAAACAAACAAACGTGGTTTTAAAATTAATAAAAGCAATAAGTATCATCTTTATTAACACATTTATTTATTGTTCACCCTCAAAACGTGTACATTGGTAAACATGGACAATCAATCAAATATTAACCAGCAACGAGTCTTCATTGCAAAACAACCGCATGAAATACTGTGTCAATACGAAGAAAAATGCAACCCTGTAAATATTGAAAACTGTGGTCCACAACACACTCAAAAACGCTTCAAACTGTTTTTAAGATTAACAATAAAATCACTACAAGTACCAGTTTTATCACAAAAGCAAAGCAAAGGCGACTACTTTTTGGTGCACTTGATAGGATTATAAATCAACCATTGATGTAAATGGGACTGAAAAATACTGATTCATTCAATGGTGGATTACAAACCTATCAAGTGCTTACAACGTGTACATTGATAAATAAGCACGCTGGAAAAAGAGCAAAATACGAATATTCATTGCAACACTCAAATGCACGAAATACTGTCAATACAAAAAAAACCCCAAAAAACACGTACACATGCACTACAAGGCAACCCTATCAATATCAGAAAACAAGTTTGTATTTGGGTTACTTTCAGCACGCTCAAACAAGCTTCACAACTGGTTGGAATCTTGTGTACATCGCTTCACATTATATACATTGTCATTGTAGTTTAATTTGTAAACACATCATCCATGCTGAAGAGGTTCTGTTCTGCTCAAGCAACATCATCTTTTGACCAGCGAGTAAAGCCTCACTGCAGTACTGCAGTGCTTGTCTACAGGCACCAGTCAACAGCACGCTGAGTGACAACGGCAACAGCCCTTGATCTCCTGTCAAGTGAATTCTGAGACTTGCTCTGCAGAACTACAAGCCCCACAAGCCATCGCAGCGCTCTCTCTCCTCCCCGCAGCGAGCTGTGGAAGTCACACAAAACTACAAAAGCATGTGTGCCTGCGTACAGGTCTGCAGGTGCTCCTGCGGGATGTCTCCAGTGCGCAGATTAATACCACTTTATCATGGGCTGTAATAGTAAAACAAGAGGTCAATTCAGTTTTTTGATCGCGCTGCTTTCAGGTAGGTGACTTTTTTTATCTACTCGTACAGCTCGGCAATATTGCAGATTAGAAAACGTGAGAAAAGGCGCAGAGTGCTTGAATTCCGTTATATTATTGCGGTTATATTTTTTGCAAGGTGAAACGTTATTTATAGATTCAAATTTAAGACTGTTTAATTAAATAATATGTGACTTAGGTAAACAGTTACCTTTTTCAAGTTGGTTTCAGTGACCTACCCAAACCTTGAGAGATTTAATGTCATCAAAGTTTACAGCTGGCGGCAATTTTGTATCTTAATATTTGTTCACGATGCGCTTAAGTTGTAATATTGTATTAAAAACGTTCGTTTTTTTTTTTTCTGCAGCAATATCGCTGCATTGCACATGAATGAAGTTTATCAAATTCCAAACCTTCTCTAGTTTCATTCCAAATGCAGTAGTAGCTGGTGTGCAGTCAGAGTGCTGGACAGGGCTGGAGGTTTCATAGTAGCCGGTCGTGCTGGTGGTATGGTGCTGAGGAGCTGGAACCCCAGAGCGAACGTTTCTGTACGCATTCCACGACTGAAATACAGGGATGTAATATATTTATATATTTTATGGTTAATATATATTGTATAAGCAGTAAGGTAATGTGCAATTTCCTTCAATCTTTGTTCTACAGTAAAAATAAAAACAATGATTATGGAGTACCTGTACATAATAAATCCAGATTAAAAAAAAAATAGCAATGCAGCTGTAAACTGTTTTGTGTAGAGCGTACAAATTCGCAAAGTGACACAGCTGCGTTTTTCCTATTGGTGTAACCCCTAATTTATACTGAGAGCTCATCACCGTGTCTTATTCTCAAGGGACTGCTTTCATCCAGCAGAAGAAGACTGAACCAAAATGCATTCAAGTAATGCAGAAATAAAATGTTGATTAACGGAATCGCAATGACACAAGAAATGACCAGTTACCAAGATGGAAAGTATAGCATTTCTTGTAGCGCTAATATGTCTGCTTTGACATATTTGAATTTCTCTGGCCTGAATAGAACATGGCCATGTGTGTAACATATACAGACATGTGTGTTTCATGAAGGTCAGGAAATACACTCTAACTATATTTGAAATATGATCAGAGCTTTTTCTGTGGTATTTCTGAAAATTATTTTTCATATGGGTAAGCAGGTTATTTAGCTTACCATACACTCTAGATGTTAAACACAAGGTCCCATACATGACTGTAAACTTGCTTAAAGCAATATCAAGGACTGATTAACAAGAGAGGCCCAAAACTTTAGAACAAAAAAAAAAAAAAGCATTTAAAAGAAGTTCAAATCTGAAATGCCTCAACAATAGCAGTGGTTGTGAGAACCAGGAACCCTGGCATAACACTGTCAATCAGGGCGTACCGCTCACTTACTTAAATAATACATATTATTTTCCTTTCACACGTTAACAGTAGATCTCCTAATTCTTTTGGGAAATCATCCTTGAAATGTTGAAATAGTTTCACAAACATAAAAACCCTTATACAGTGTGTGTGTATATATATATGTATATATACAGTATATATTGTTCTGCAATATTTTGTATTGTTTGTATTCAAAGCTACACCAAATGAAAGCTTTGAAATGGTTGAGTCTTAACCCTCCTTATGAAGCTGGTAGTTCAGTTGTTATTCATTTCTTTCGGTATTGCATCATTCAGAAGGTTATCGTAGGGTTTTGTATCAGAGTGTCTGAACTACCTAGCAGACTTCACCAGGCATAAAAGGCAATTTGCAATTGAGAGCAGTATACTGTAGTACTTTTGTAGACTTGCTATACGAAATCTAGTAAGAAAGTCGCCAGCGGACTGTCTTGGTACAAAGAGGTTGTAAATCTACATTTAAACCTGCTTTGTTTAAAGTGCACTGTCCATTCATCTTCATACTTTGGTATTTATTTGACATTTTACATAGTATTCAATTACAGTGGTTTACAATGCGTTTAGACTACACATTATGAAAATCAAAGTACTCCGAATATCCTTTAGTAAATGTCTATGTCATTTTTATTTTGGTTTAAATATTGAAATCTTTACAGCCTTAATTTTGCCAGCTTTTGCAACACCAAAAAATGATATACCCCATAGATCAAACTATGATGGGAGAGCTTTTATTATGAATTAAAAATCGTAAACTGAATTCACAGTACACACAATTCAACACCAAAACTTTAAAAACAAATTACTGGGTGAGAATTATCTACAAAATAAAAACAACACGGAATATTAACCAATAAGTTCTTAATTTTAACTGAGTTCTGTCTTCTGCAAACATGTGAGGCTGCAAGACATAGCAACAAAGGCTCCAGTGCAAGCATGTTCAACTCTTGAATTCTTTTGCATATATTTGCTATGAGTTGTTTGGCATGCGATGCTAAAGCCTACAGAGGTATTCCACATAGTAGTAGATCAGTATAATTAGTGCCCGGTGTGGTGTCGGCAGAACACTGAAGCAGTTAATAATGTAGAGTACAGATTATCCTAATGTTAGATTACAGACCAGTTGCTCAGCAACTAAATGCTTGAATCCAGCTCACTGATGGAAAATAGAGAACGCATTCATAGCTTTCTTTGACCAAACCCTTGAGATGGTTTTGATAAAACTCCTTTTAGACGGCTGTAAATGTTTTCTTTTACCATTACTGTCTGCTGTGCAACAATAGCATTTTATTTGTGTAGCATTTACAAAAAATGTACTGAGGCCAGCTTGACTATTTACAGAAATCTGGAGGGGGATACATAAGAGCCTTTCATTGCCGTTGTTCTTGGAAAGTGTGTTGAGTTCTTTGAAAGACGCCAGTGTTAAAACATTGCATAGCTCTCCAGATAATACCAGGTCTGGAAACCCAAGGAGTCGGGTAAAGTGAGAAGGGGTTTTTAGAAGCTGTGGAGAAATAAGAGAGAATTATATCTAGGCTTCTTTTTAACATTTATTTTTCAGGGTCTCACAAAATACCATGTTAAATCACATTAGAGTAATGTATTTATTTTTTAAACGGGTGTCAATCACACAAGACACTTGCCTATTGTTGACTTTGGATACCAGTATCTCTGGCTGTTTCAATTACGATATATATGAGGGTGCTAGTAATGTAATACATATACATCAGGTGCTAGCAATGCAATATATGCATGAGGTTCCAAATAGGGCACGATCAAGGGATGTTTAAGTGAGGCTCACAAAATAAAAGCCAGGGTGGTCAATAATGCATTCATTGTAACATCTCCATTCGTCTTTTGGGTGTTGTGTTTTCAGTCACTCCTTACTTATTTCTACCTCATTCGCTGAGAACCAAGTCAATTAAACAATATGTTTCCTGCCATCTTCTCATTGTCTCACTGGTCCTGTACTGTAAATCATTTTTCTTTAACAACAAGCTGTGGACTTTTCTGTGTCAGTGTAACGACGCTAAAACAAACCCATTCCAAGTTGTGATGATCCTTCTTCTCCTCATGTAATAAATGAAGCACCGGGCTATCATGCAGCCGTGCACGCTCGTGTAAACTGTTTACTGTTTCCTCCCTCCTTTAGGCTTCCTGTCTACATTTGCTGTGAGGTCTGCAGCTCCAGAAGGAGGCCCTAATAGATCAGTCGCCACCGTCTTTAAAAGCCCTGCAGGTATGCCTCCTTTTAAAACCTTTTCCTTGGCTCTTGAATTATTAGGGAGGACAGCTGCTGTAATGAACCCTGCTGATAGAGATAACCTCGGTGAAACTGCTGCGAGGAAGCAACCCAGTCTGAGAAAGCTGCTTATTCATAGAAAGTGCTGTGAGGTACAGTAGAAACCCAGTCTGAGAAAGCTGTTTATTCATAGAAAGTGCTGTGAGGTACAGTAGAAACCCAGTCTGAGAAAGCTGCTTATTCATAGAAAGTGCTGTGAGGTACAGTAGAAACCCAGTCTGAGAAAACTGTTTATTCATAGAAAGTGCTGTGAGGTACAGTAGAAACCCAGTCTGAGAAAGCTGCTTATTCATAGAAAGTGCTGTGAGGTACAGTAGAAACCCAGTCTTAATGCCTTACACATTGGATCAGATAACACATCAGAATTTAACATGCGTCTAAACAGAAAAAAAACAACGACGTGCATTCCCTATTGCACCTTGCACACTGAGTCCGTAATTGTGATACGATGGTGGTGCATCAATTGACCAATGAAAAACAACTGGGAAGACTAACCCTACACTCCACGAACCAGTGATAGAGTGACTAAAACTACGCTAATACTGACATGGTTTTAAAGTTAAAGAAACTGAAAGGATATTAGAAAAGTTACATTTTAACAAAGATAGAGGAGCAGGGACATGGGAATGTAAAGAACAATAACAATAGCTGTTTTATATGTAGGTCATAAAAGGACTGGTATAAAAATAATTGCTGTTAATTGGCCTTGTATTCGTTGGTTGTCTTTCAGATGTTTGGGATACTGATGGTACTTTGTTAATGAAAGCCGTGCAGCAGCTGACGTACGCAGAGGAGTGAGAGTGATAATATCTCAGCATTTAATTACATTTCAAGTTTACGAGCCGTTATTATTGTAGACACTAGTGTCATCAGAGAGACTCAGGAGAGGATCCTGTTACATTATTTCATGATATTAACCTTAGGCCACATTGAGAACATATACATATTATGCCATGTTGTTTCTGCTTATGTAATTACTTTACAAGCTTACAAACTATTCACATCCCTTTTAAATTGCTGACCCTGCGTCTGAAAAGACTCCTTTAATCAGGATGTTTTACCTGATGGTAAATGATAATGAGCAGATCCAGCAGTGGAGAGTGGCTGGGTTTCACATTTTTCTCACCCTATTTAGGTAGTACAGTTCTTAAAGCCCAAATGGAGTTAGCCACCAGACACAATATGAGTCAATAAATAAATACGTATGTATTACTTTTCTTGATGCAATAAAAGCAAAACAATAGGCAAGTGTATGTTAATAAACTATAATAATAAAGTAACAGACAAACTAACATTAATAAAACGAAAGCAAAACAAAACAGTCAAAAAGCTTAAATCGCTATATAAATTAGCTGGCGGTTGTGGTTTGTGTTCAGTATCACAATGGCAGAGAAAAAAATTATGGCCGTTACTTAGGGTTAACAACATTAATAAACTAACTGTCAAACTAAATTACCACAGCACCCCTGCACACGTTACAAAATACAACAGCAATATACAAGAATGATATTATTTAACAGAATGGTGAAGCAACTCAACAGAACGGGAAACACCAAATTGCTCGGCGACTTGTGTCTAATTCAGATTATTTTCAAGAGCTTGAACAGCTTTGTGTAGCAAGAGAAACAGCGGCGCATTTTGCCGTTTGTTTACTTGCTCTTTTATAGCGATGAGGTGCGCTCGTGGAAATCAGAATACAAAACAAGTCAATGATATGATGGCGGTTCTGGAAAGATTTAATAAACCAGAGAGAAATTCTCCTTCCAAATGCAAATAGTTAATATTAAAATACAGTAGGGTGTATTGATGCAGATGCAGTATGCCTCATTTGGCACTATATATATATATATATACACACACACACACAAAAAGTACCAGGAAGCTAAACAAAAACCCAGAGATAACGTTACACAAATAAAAGTAAAATAAAAAACATTTCATAAGAAAACGCTGTGTACTGTCTTTGTATTATTTGCTAAATATTTTGGACTGCATATATATATTTATTAGAAACCTATTGTGTATACACACACACGCACACACACACACACATCTGTAGAGCAGCTCAAACCCATGAAACTGAACAGATCCTCCTGCACGTGTCTGCAGAGCAGCACAAACACATGAAACTGAACAGATCCTCCTGCATGCGTCTGCAGAGCTGCTCAAACCCATGAAACGAAACAGATCCTCCTGCACGCGCCTGCAGAGCTGCTCAAACCAATGAAACTGAACAGATTCTCTTGCACGCGTCTGCAGAGCAGCACAAACACATGAAACTGAACAGATCCTTCTGCATTCGTCTGCAGAGCTGCTCAAACCCATGAAACCGAACAGATCCTCCTGCACGCGTCTGCAGAGCTGCTCAAACCCATGAAACTGAACAGATCCTCCTGCACGCGTCTGCAGAGCAGCTGAAACCCATGAAACTGAACAGATCCTCCTGCATGCGTCTGCAGAGCAGCACAAACACATGAAACTGAACATCCTCCTGCATGCGTCTGCAGAGCTGCTCAAACCCATGAAACTGAACAGATCCTCCTGCACGTGTCTGCAGAGCAGCACAAACACATGAAACTGAACATCCTCCTGCATGCGTCTGCAGAGCTGCTCAAACCCATGAAACTGAACAGATCCTCCTGCACGTGTCTGCAGAGCAGCACAAACACATGAAACTGAACATCCTCCTGCATGCGTCTGCAGAGCTGCTCAAACCCATGAAACTGAACATCCTCCTGCACGCGTCTGCAGAGCAGCTCAAACCCATGAAACTGAACATCCTCCTGCACGCGTCTGCAGAGCAGCTCAAACCCATGAAACTGAACAGATCCTCCTGCACGCGTCTGCAGAGCAGCTCAAACATGTGAAACTAAACAGATCCTCCTGCACGCGTCTGCAGAGCAGCTCAACTGCAGCATGTGATTTAATTTGGCATCTTAAACTACTTCTAAAAAGTCTTATGCATTTTACCATGCTCTCTGTTTCTTTTCTCTTTTTCTCTTATTTTAATTTAATTGTATGTGTGGCCTATTAAAGTCATTCCTTAAATTAGACAATCATTAGTTTGCCTATTTTGACAATTTTCCCAGATTTTCAGTTTGAGTGGTTTGAGTTCATATGCACAACAAATCAAAACTACGTAACAATGGGGTGTGCCAATACATTTGCACTCTATGTTTCACACTCTGTTGATAAGGGTGGAATGAGATTCTGGTATTTAAAATGGGCCTGAAAGCTGTAAATGATTATTGCTTTGGTGGGGTAATTTCATCACTTAGATACCTGTAGCTGGTTATGCATGAGTCTCTTGTTATCCAGGGGGGGTGTTGGGAGGTAATCTCTACAAGGTCAGACCTTCTTGCAGTAAAGGACCATTCTAATGAAAAGCTAGTGCTGAATTAAGGAAATGGTATTGATCCATGTGAAAGCTTATTGTAAAATATTAACCTGGATCAAACAGTCCTGAGAGGAAACAAAGGAAGGAATTCCAGTCCATTGACTACTGCAGTGACGCATAGGGAATGAAAACCTGTGCAGCTCAGAGATGGGAAGATACAGCTGGCATGAAAATGGGAAACTAACTGGTGTGGGGGGTGGGGTGGGGGGTTTGTGGCACAGAACAAACAAAATTAAAAAATGTGTCGTATGTGCACATCACAAAATTAATTTCAAGTTCCTGCACAATCATGGAACTGCTCATCAAGCAAACGGACTGTTCTACCAACCAAGTAAAAGATGTTCAGGGTAGGAGTGTGAGGAATGGGATTGCCCAGGTCAGTCTATTCTGTTCACTCACACAATGACACTGTAGTACGACTGCCACCCTCAGGCAAGGCGTGGGGGAAGGACGCTAAACCAGAAAGCATTTGGAGCAGTGAGTCTTTCTCAGTCTGATTGGAACTGGTTCTGGCACAGTGATTTCCTGTTCAGAGAGTTACCTCTGATTCACGATCAGTGAGCTAAGGTACATAGCTTCTGAGGAGATGCGTTTCATTGCTGGAATATCTGTCTGTTTTCTGTTTGCACAGGAGCGGTCTGTCCTGTCCTGGGGGGGGAGTGTCTTAACGGTGGTACTTGCTACAATAACAGCCAGGGAAATGTCCTGTGCAGTTGCCCACCTGGATATCTGGGCACACTGTGCCAGACCAGAAACCCCTGCCAGAACAACCCGTGCCAGCAAGGAGGCTCCTGTCAGCCACACAGAGAGGGGGGTGGCTACAACTGCACCTGCCGGACAGGTAAGAAAGAGCTCTAATTTTGCATGTGTTACCATCGCCTGCTGTCTTTTAAAGCATGTCCTATATTAAGGGGACCCAGGCATGTTCCTGTCAGGACGAGAAGTATGTAAGCAATAACACACAGCAGAGTGTGCAACAGTAATGAAATTACTGCAAGCTGTGGGAGTGGGAGCCAAGGACATTTCACCCAGGGAATTTCTGCAGTCATGTAATTGCTAATCAGTCACATCCTTTAGCCTTCCCATGACATCTTAGAACAGCCCTTTTACAATGACCAAGTTTGCTTCAGCCAATCGGAGCACATTTATTCAATACAGAGCAACAGCACAAATCCAGCCCAAATCATACAACCATGCCCTCAGCCATGCAGTTACACTGCTAAGCATACAATTCTAGCCATGCAGTTGTACAATTCATATTGAATGCAAGCATGTATATGCTTTTTTCAGTTTTGCATACCAAATATCTTTTAATTGACGCATTATACATAAGGCTGTATTTTTTTCACCATTGTGACGGATTTCTCGATTTCCATGAAATGTGCTGATTGCCGTGTAATATGTAGTTCCCCGTGAAATTTAACATTTCTGAAAGTAGTGTAAATACACATTTTTTTATCACTTAAAAATAAATACAGCAAACATTTGCCTTATTGACGCACTAGTTTGCGTGGCCGGCAGTCAGTAATCATAGGCTATTTGGCAGAGAGGAACCGCTAACACCGCCTCTGCCAGACCAATAACAATAACAAAGAAAAACATAGTATTTTAAATCAAACACAAAATACATTCAAATCATACAATACATTTATTTTAAATAATGATACAATATACCACCAACCATAATAAACAAGCAATACACCCCATTGACAGTACAGCAGTGACACTGTATCTCAGGCCCATTGGCAGTACAGCAGTGACACTGTATCTCAGGGCCTATTGACAGTACAGCAGTGACTGTATCTCAGGGCCCATTGGCAGTACAGCAGTGACACTGTATCTCAGGGCCCATTGGCAGTACAGCAGTGACACTGTATCTCAGGGCCCATTGGCAGTACAGCAGTGACACTGTATCTCAGGGCCCATTGGCAGTACAGCAGTGACATTGTATCTCAGGCCCATTGGCAGTACAGCAGTGACACTGTATCTCAGGGCCCATTGACAGTACAGCAGTGACACTGTATCTCAGGGCCAATTGGGCTGCAGTGTGCATTTGGCTTACGCAAGTCAGGTTGAAATTCAGTCCCCAGGGTGGTATTTTGAAATTAATCATTAAGACATTTATTTGACACCAGGTGCTACTGGAGAATGCCAACTCATATGCATATGTTCCCCTATCTTGACCTCTTACGGTTTAATCAAAGCTGAGCATTTTCAGTCTTTCTCTTAGAACATTTCAATCATGCATATATAAGAACAGAAGGTCTTCACAGGCACAGGCCTTTCATTCCAACAAACCTGTTTCGATTCTGCACCACCTTCCTGTCTGCCCTTTTTCTTTATATCTCCCTCTGTGACTGAAAACACTTCTAGTTCTCCCTTGAGTCGGTCAATAACCCATTTAGGGGAGCACCTTTTCAAAATGCCAGTCCTGGGATACAACCCTATTCTAGTGTGGTGTGTAAGTTGTATATTGATGCAGGGAACCACTGAAGTACTGAAGTGATTTCAACTTTATTTAGCATTGTTTACTGTGTTGTTTTTGCACACACTATTGCGGGATCAGTTGCTCTTTTTACTTCCAAACTAATTCATTCAGTATCTAAACTTCCTGTAGAGGTAAGTATGGCTCTCGATATCGCGATTTATTCTAAAATTAATTTTTCAGATTGTATTGAATAGTAGCCTGTAGCAGGGCGGTAGGAAAGCCCCGATGTTTAAAAGTATTTGTTTATTTTTAGAATGGGGTCTCCCCCTCTGCCCGTGTCATATTTGTTTATTATTATATATTTATGTATGTATTTGTATATATGACGGCGAAATGCCCATCCACATTATTTAAAAAACCTTGTGCAGAAGGTGGCCATCTCCCGAATTAATTAAGTGATTAGTTTGTTGCTAATCAGGAGATGGTCATCTGCATATAAACCTGCAGCTCTCAGCACACCAGGTGGGTGTTCGGAACTGGAGAATGGGAGAGTGAGAGGAGAAAGATTAATTTAACAGTACAGTACAGTAAAGTATAGGATCAGTGAGGGCGACTGGCTAGCCTGACCTGTGTTTTTGTGTTTTGTGATTTTGTTTGCATATTTTGTTCTGCTCTATGAGCAGTGTTTGTTTGTTTAAGTATTTGATTTATTTTTGTTCCTGAAAATAAAGGACACACCACGCGTCTCTTGTTGGAAATGCAGTACCTGTGTGCTTCCTCATTCTGGCCTGACGTCACCCCTCAGCCATTTCCTGTCACATGACCCTTCATCTTAAGGTGTTCTATTAGATTTAGGAGATGATCTGATTAAAGGTGTGTGACAGGATACACCCTGTGCATATTATGATTTTATGTACAGTTATGTACATATTATTTAAATATACTGTTATGTATTTAAAGCACGCTGTTTTGTTATTGTTATTTTTGCAGCAAGGATGGGGTTAAACTTCCCTATCCATGCTAAACCCGTGCACCATGTGACGGTCTCCAGTAGACTGATTGATTAATTTATTATTAATTTGGAGACAGTCACATGTATATAAACCTGCAGCTTTGGCTGATCAGGGGAGTGTGTGTTGTTAAATTCACCGCTGCATGCACCGATGTAAAGCGGATTCACCAAGCCGTTGTTAAATTCACCAGGAGTTGCTCAACGAACTGTTGCTAAATTCACCGGTGCGTCACGGCTGAAGCAGCGGATTCACCCGGGGTTGAGAGTCAGTGAACTGCGGCAAAACCAAATTGGCTGCACACTCTGTGGAAGTTTGTCTTGCACGGAGATACTATTATCAGTGTAATTGTAAATTCATAGACACCAAATCTTTTGAAAATGGGTATGGAGTTGGGTATTTTTAATAAATATATAATAGTGCTAATAAACATATTGATAACAAAATATCACATTTGCGTATTTATCCAGAGTAGCCAACTGAGCTGGTGATGTACAAGAATTCGATATGTGAGAGCGAACAGATTACTATCTATATATATATATATATATATATATATATATATATATATATATATATATATATATATATATATGTATGTATTTGTCTTTTATACTTAGAACAAATGTTACAAAGTTGACAGAAGTGAGCGAACTGTATTTGAAAGTGTATCCATTAATACATTCATATTTATAAATATTTACAGGCTAGCTGCTTTCGACATTTTAATGTAACAACAAGCTTTAGCTCCTGATTAGTCGGCTAAAGATAACTAACCCTTCGACCCAATAAGCTTTTCAGCTCGCACAGGTCAACCACAGCCTTGCATGCTGCAGAAGGAACCTTTCTGTTCCCCGCACCGGTGAGCACCAAGTGATGTCACTTCCGACTCAGCAATGCAGAGCACCGCTGAATTTAAAAACGCACCCAAGTAAAGCTTATTAAATATAAGCAATTGCTATGCATGCAGGTTATACACCAGCATGACACTTCTTTGGTTTCGGTTCCGTATTGTGTTTTGTCTGTTTCTTTTGGCCATCCAGCCCTTTGTTTTGAGTGTTTTGCTTTTGTTTAAATCTTTTGAGGTCACCACCCAAACTATCCTGCCACAAGGTGACAGACTGATGGCGTCTCTGGCTTTTTTTAAATTTTTTTTTTTTTATCCTAGTGTATAAAAACATAAGTCACAGGGGTTTAATATTTGAATATAAGCTTTTGAATAAGCTGTGTTGCATAATATGATCAGCATTGTACTGCAAAGCTACACAAGCTTTAACCATAGCAGAAAGTAGTAGCTTGTTATATTAAAGCACTTTAACTTTGACACATTTCCTAGAAACAGCTCTATTTAGACAGATTATTTTGGGGAGTGTTAGCAAAGGCTTTTCTGGCATTGTATATGAGAATATTTGGCCGTCATGTAAGTTAAAATGATGAATCTGAACTTTGCTAAAGCTGGCTCGTCTGTATGTTTTGTGATCTTTCTGTTGAAAACAAGGTTAGGATTACATTGAATTGAAAGTTTTTATCACAGCCAGGACAGTGGAATTCAGAACTCCTACACTGTGTAAGTCACTCGTTGCGTGAGGAATAGTGTGGTCCAGGTGAGCTGCCTTTAGTTCAACGTAACAATATTGGATCCACATGTACTGTCCAAGGACTGAAAACTAAAGGGTCAAATTCTATAAACTGCACTGGCATGTTCTTAATTAGACAAACCCCTGTTATTATCACCACATTGAAACATCCCGAACAGAATAGAATGGGGGTCAATAGGGACAAGCCCCTGTTAATGTCACTTTGGTTATTCTCACATTTATCAGACATGTAACCGGTTTTCAGTTTGAATTGAGGAAATATACTTTATTTCAAGTTCCACAGCAAAACAGACATCCACACTTCTTCATGTATCAGCTTGTTGTCACCATTTTCAGCTCCTGGAAGTGATTTTAAAAGGGTATGGAAATCCTGATTAGTAAGGGATAAAGAATATATAACTATAGACTTGTAAGATATTAAGATATGTATATATCTTAACATCTTACAAGTCTATAGTTATTGACCAGATAACTGGATGGATGATATAGAGCTGAGTTCAGTTGTGACCTACAGTATCTCTTTAAATATGTTGTATAACTCTAATTGTAAACAGGTGTTTGAAGTATTCTTTAGCAACGCATGGAAACATGAGAGCGGCTTATCTTGTACAATTTTAGTTTTTCATTTCTCACTGCCAGGACTGGTGAGCTACAAGATTTCTAAATGTTTGTTTTGGAAGCATGTTGTTCTTTTTGACATGCATTGATCAGGGTTTATTGCAGTGTGTGAGGCTGGAGATTCATAATGATGAGTTCTTCAAGGCTGTACAACGCATTGAACCGCTCCATTATTAGAGCAAACACAACATCCAAATATTGAAGCAGCTGTATCTCTTTCAATTATATTGCAGCTTCATTGACGTAGTTCTGCTTTCTTGGTTAATATAACATCAACCCAGGCCTTTCTTGATTGTTTTCAGTGCTCCAATGATAGTTCACCATTTGATTATTCACTCATTTGGTGAAGTCACTGTTAGGCCATGTTCACAGCATGTATTTTCCTGTATAAGGGCTCTTCACTAATACACTGTTTTCAGTATTTCATGAAGACTTAACATTTTATTAAAATCCCAGGCAGGTATCACTTTGCAGAATATTAAATGATTGCTAGTCTTTTACAACTCATTTTTGTAATACATTTGAATCTAATTTCTAACCTCTGATCAGCACTAACAGCATTGCCACTAGTTTCCCCTTTTCTATCGTTGAACATATTATTTTATTCTTGGATTTGGAATGTGCAGGTATTTCAGTGAGCAGGTTATACTTGACAAGCTGCTGCTGCTTCCAGGTACCTAATCAGTACATGTGCTATAGGTCAAACTCACTCCAGTGGTCTCCACGCCGACCACCTGAGTGAGTTTTCTCACCTACAGTACCTGGAAGCTGTAGTTTATCTCTAGTGTCGCTTTTGAAATATTCGAATATCCTGATACAACTTAAAAAACCCACATGAAGAGGCAAGCATTTCTTATCACATTAAAGGGGATTAACAACACAATGTAAGTGAAAATGCCTCAGCTTTTTATAGCATCTGTTTAATCTTATTTAGACTTTTGAAATATTTTTTCTGTTGGTAAGAGTGAGCAGGAGTTCATTTGTTCTGCTTGTGATTATCAATACCTCTCCTACACATCTTGGTTTCACAGTTGTGCATATTTATCTTGGGTGTTTCTAACTCTGATATATAGTGTTTGCAGAAGTATTCATCCCCCTGCAAAGTTTTCACATTTTGCTGGCATCTGAGCATACTCCACGACGTTTTCAAATTAGACTTTACATGTAGAATCTACACAAACTACTTCCCGTTGCTAAAGTTAAAAAATGCATATAGAATATGAATAAGTAAGATTTACAGAGAAAAAAATGATTAATGTCAGTTGCATAAATATTCAACCCCTTTGCTACTGCAGCCCTAAATCAGCTCATGTGCAAGTGATTTGTTTGAAAGGTCACAAAAGTAGTGAAATGGTTTCAGCCTGTGTGTTCTCAAAGTGGTTTAACTTGTAGTTAATTTCCCTCGGGTACATTATATAAAGACTTTCAAGCTGCAACTAACATAGTGATCCAACAAAGCAACCATGAAGGCCAAGTCAGGGATAAAGCGGTAGAGAGGCACAGAGAGGGAGAAGGGTACAAGAAAATTTCAAAGGCATTGATTATCCCTCTCAGCACAGTGAAGTCCATCATTAGAAAGTGGGAGATGCATCATACCACGAGACACTACCCAGATCAGGTTGCCCCCCCAAACTCAGCAGCCGGGCAAGCAGGAATCTGGTTTGGGATGTCACTTTGAAGCCAACAATGATCTTGAGAGATCTGCAAAGTTCTGTGTCTGAGATGGGAGTCGGTTTTCACACATCAACAATAAGCTGGTCCCTACACAAAGCTAGCTTGTATGGACGGGTGGCAAGAAAAAAGCCATTGCTCAAAAAGCCTCATCTTAAAAGCACATAAGGAGTTTGCAAAAAAAGAATGTAGATGATACTGCAGACATGTGGAAAAAGGTTTTGTGGTCAGATGAGACAAAAATGTAACTTTTCTGGCCAAATTCCAAGCGTTATGTCTGGCGCAAGCCCAACACTGCACATCACCCAGTCAACACCATCCCAACTGTCAAGCATGGTGGTGGCATCATGTTATGAGGATGCTTCTCTTCAGCAGGGACTGGGAAGCTTGTCAGGATAAATGGGAGAATGGATGGTGCACAGTACAGGTGAATCCTTGAGGAAAACTTGTTTGAGTCAGCCAAGACTCTGAAACTGGGGAGGAAATTCACATTTCAGCAGGACAATGACCTGAAGCTCAAGGACAAAGCCACACTGGAGCTATGAACAAAAAGAGAATTCATGTTAAGTGGCCCAGCCAAAGTCCTGACTTGAATCCAAACGAAAATTTATGGCAAGACTTGAAGATTGCAGTCCATCGACGATCCTCAACAAACTTATCAGAACTGGAGTAATTTTCCCATGAAGAATGGGCAAAAAATTCACCAAACTACTGTACAAAGCTAGCAGAGACCAATCCAAAAAGTAATTGCTGCAAAAGCTGCTTCTACTAAGTACTGACTTAAGGGGCTGAATACTTATGCAACCAGTGAATTTTTCTAGTTTCAAGTTTTGCTGACATTTAACCTCCTCCTTATATACCAGTGTTGAATTTAACCACTACAGCTTTGAATAAAAGAAAGTTTGTTTGAAAAACTGTGCACACATTATTTGTAATTCAACAAAATGTGTCATTATTGGTAGGGGTTGAATACTTCTGCAAACCACTGTATATATGTTGCCATCACGTTTTTCTACACTACTCTTACCTTAATGCACAATTCCAGTGCTTAACCCCACAAAAGCAATGAAATGAAAAGAAAAAGAAGTAATGAAACAGACTGGCACATTTTCAAAGGGTTTGGACGGCACTTCCATTGGCTACATTATTCTCAAATGTGCTGTTTTGAAGGATTAAAGTAATTTCTGTTTACAACATGATATTGGGTACTACTTTAGAGTGAAGAAAGTTATCAGTTTCTTTGCCTTATTCTTAGGTCATCTGTCACACATGTACTTCCTGGGTCATTTCACCTCAACAGTGTCTTCTGGATCAAAGCAGCTGATTGGTTTATGACAGGAAAGGAGCCATTGAAGGGGTGGGGATAATTTCACCCTTCAGATGACCAAGTAAATTATTTCTTTAACCAAGTCAAAAGTATTACAATAAAAATACATGTTTATTAGATCGTGTGTTTCTTTCAAAACTGTGCATTAAAGACCTCTATAATGAATGGAAGCAAATGACAGAAAATGATTGTGAATTCATTTGTTAGCAACAAGCACTTCAAGCTAACTAACTATTGTAATGTATGCGTGATAGTTTAGACATTCTGAAGTGTGGTTTTCAAGGCACTTACCTGTCTAAATGGAGATTAGACACCCTGAGTAAAAACGTTCTCATTTAGGTCACTGCAGAAAATGTACTGTACTGGGAGAGGTTAACAAAATACATTCTGAAATATTAGCTGTCTTGCCCTTTCATTCAGTATACCAGTCTCCATTGTGCAGCTTTAAAGGAAACATGCTATCACAAACATTGTATTTGAACTATAAAGTCAGGTACTACACTAGTTAAAAGAAAGTTATCAGTTTGCTGACCTTGAATTCCAGGAAGTATGTTACACTTGCACTTACAGTGTATTAGGGGTCAAGCATCTTACTGGCTGCAAAGCATGCCAGTCATCAGGACAAGAAGCCGCTTGGTTTCTGACATTTATTGGGATGCTTGCTGTTGCTGTTTATTAATTTATTCACCAGCTTCCAGTATTTTCACAGCCTTCATGTTCAGCCAACCTTTTATTTTTCTGCAGTCAGAGATTTCAAACCCGGCTCTCATGTCCAATGTGTTGGACACTCATTGGGTAACTTCCACCATGCAGCTGCAATCCTGGGGCAGAGGGAGTCTCAGTTGAAATTGGTGTGATCTTGATCTGCTGCTAGTTTCAAACTACTTTCAAGTGAGTCCCAGTGGCAGACAGAAACCTGACGCCAATGTAGTTCCTGGTATCGTGTTTTAAAATGAAAATACCTGTTTGCTAAAACAAAGATTTCTTTCAAAACTACTTAGTTGAGATATAGTCAATGGATATACTTAGCACTCACTTAAAGGATACATCAGAATAACCATTTAATGGAATGCTTCATTTTCTTTTCTAGCCACATCTGATCGAATTGGTCCATCAGATACATAAATATATTGTATCTCAGAAGGATTTGTTATACTGCATTGTAGTTGCTTTATAAACATCAGGACATTATAAATGAACAATGTCATGAGAAAATGAGTGAACATTATTGCAAAACAAACCACTGTAATACAGTATTTGGCAATTTACAAAACAGCATTCCAAAATCAGTGCTTACCTTGTTAAGTAATCCAACAGAAATTGCGTTTTAAAACAACAAGAACAACAACAAAAATCATACACACAAACACAAACTGACTTTGGAAATCATAAAAATTTTGCTCCAGCTTTTTAGCGCTGCAGTAATTATATGAATTCCTGCCTTTCTATTATTGAACATGGTTGAACTGGGCAGTTTGTTTTACTTGAAGTACTGTAGTAATATTTTGTTATGATTAAATACTTGTTAGTATGATAACCCAATATACTAATACTGTGCACAATAATAATCATAACAATAATCTTCCATTATAAAACCTACTGATCAACCTTTAACCCTTGGGGTTAACCATTGCTGGATTTTATTGGAATGTTTTAAAGCACAGGGGACTCATCCTGGATGACACTAACTGTCACAATCCTGCAGGTTTTCTGGGTATCTTGAATGGTAAAGACATTGATTTTTTTTAGTGTTGACCAATTGGTTCAATGAAGTAATTGAGAAATGGGGGGGATGAAACCCAGAAGACCCTTTGACTCTCCAGGACCAGGGTTGCCCCGGTCCCGATCTGTCCTTTCTAACCCCCCTGGGATTACAGCTAACCATTGATTCCTCTGGCTCTCCTCAGTCCAGGAGTGGCCAAAGTGGGCCTTTCCACTCCTGTTCTTTGTTCCAAATTGCTTAATTGAACCAAACTGTGAGGTAGTTAATCAAATCATATTATTTTAGCTGTTAAACCTGGAGTGGAATGGCCCTCGAGGACCGTGACTGGACACCCCTCGCCTTGGTTTCTTATTGTGTATTTTAGAATGTATATGAGGGGGTGTTTAAATTATTGGATTGATAAAAAATGCATTGCATGTTAATCAGATGAGAACACTTTCTGTTCGGTGAAGTGTAATATTATGCTATTAATCCAGGGGTTTAGTATTGCAACACAACACCTTGACTGGAGTTTGAATGTATGATGAACACTCACTTCTCCAACCTCAGCTTTTCATAATAAATCTGGTGTACTCAGAAAGCTCTCTGAGAGCCTGTTTCATTCTCTCAGGTAACCTTTTCGTTTTTAACGTTTCTCAGGTGATAAGGAGGAGAGGTCTTTTAATTCATATATTGTTAAACATGAAGGTTGTAACGGCATGCAACCTACAAACAAATACCTGAGGTCCCTTGAAAACCCTTGCTTTGATCTGATGTGGCAGTATGTTTATAAAATATGTTCTGTAGATATAGTGTGTGATCTGTACTATTTAAAACCAAGATACAACTATAAGAAGCTACAAGCTAAGACCTATAGTTTTACCTTACAATTCTGCTTGAGCATATTGAAGTTATGGATGGCTATTTAAAACCAGCAAAACATGTTCGATCATCAAGTTCAATTAGGCTTAATTGGGGGAGTTTAACAGCTAGCTCTGTGTGTGCTCAATGTGTTGTGTACACAGCTGTAGGGCAATCAGTATGTGGGAGCCAGAAAACAAACAGTTTCAAAGAAGGAGGAAGAATTGAAGGCTATGTACTGAATGACTGGATCAGCAGAGCTGGAGCTGGAGAGGAACTGGGTGGAGTTGAACTGTTTTAATCAGACTGCCTTGTGGATAAAGGAACGTTATGTGGCCATGCTTCCTAAAAAAGGTGATGAGCTATTAAACAAGGATATCACTAATAAAAGAGTGTGACTAAGATAACATTAGGTAGATTAGTGTTAATCAGACTAATAACAAGGAAAATGCACTGAAACCGTGTGTTAGTAGTGTAATGCCATCAAAACCATGCCATATTTTCCTCAATGGAAATTACAGTCTTATGTACAGTGGAGGGTACATTATGTGGTATAGGCATTGAAAAATCGGTAAATATTTCTTTAAGAATGGAGTAATGAAACCACTAACCATCTGGAAAAAAAATCTAGTTATTCAACATGTAAAACAATGGCTCCCTCTAGAGGCTGTTCTATGTTGCTGCATTCCATTCTTTTCATTACTGTTGTGGCTTGCATGCAACTAACATGAAGATATAGGCTCTGTATATACTCCAGTCTACTGCACTAGCAATATTAATAAATATGAACAAGCTTGTAGCTTTCTCTGTATCAGTTTTCTGAACTAGTCGGCTGGGTTGTTATGGGTTTGATTGTCTTAACATTCTTTTACTGGGGATAACATTCATGATTGGGATCTCTAAATGGGGAAACAAAAGGTCAGGTACTGTTACTCTGTGTGAATTTACAGATAACCACAAGCTGAAGGACAGCAGTTCCCCAAGTCATAGACTGTTGCATAGGTAGGCTTCTGCCTCATTTCCCCTGCCTCCTCCCAAGTATACAGTGCCTATAGAAAGTCTACACCCCCTTGAACTTTTTTTACATTTTGTTGTCAGGGCCTCAGAGTTTTGTGCATTTAAATGAGGATTTTTTTTCCACTTATCTACATACCATACTCCACACTGTTAAGGTGGAAAATGTTTTTATTGAGAAAAAAAATTCTATATTAAAAATACAAAACTGAAAGATCATAATTCTCCACCCCCTGAGTTAATACTTGGTGGAAGCACCTTTAGCAGCAACTACAGCTGTGAGTCTGTTGGGATAGGTCTCTATCAACTTTGCACACCTAGGTTTGGCAATATTTGACCATTCTTCTTTACAAAACTGTTCAAGCTCTGTCAAGTTCCTTGGGGAGCGTTGATGGACAGTAATCTTCAAGTCGTGCTACAAATTTTCGATTGGATTTAGGTCAGGGCTCTGACTGGGCCACTCAAGGACATTTACCTTTTTGTTCCTTAGCCACTCCAGTGTAGCTTTGGCTGTGTGCTTTGGGTCGTTGTCATGCTGAAAGGTGAACTTCCGTCCCAGTTTCAGCTTTCTTGCAGAGGGCAGCAGGTTTTCCTCAAGGACTTCTCTGTACTTTGCTCCATTCATTTTCCCTTCTATCCTGACAAGTGCCCCAGTCCCTGCAGATGAGAAACATCCCTGTAACATGATGTTGCCACCACCATGCTTCACAGTAGGTATGGTGTTCTTTTGGTGATGTGCTGTGCTGGGTTTGCGCCAAACATAACGCTTTGCATTTAGGCCAAAAAATTCAATTTTAGTTTCGTCAGACCACAAAACATTTTGCCACATGGCTACAGAATCTCCTGAGTGTTTTTTTTGCATACTTCAAACGGGATTCAAAGTGGGCTTCCTTGAGTAATAGCTTCCTTCTTGCCACCCTACCATACAGGACAGATTTGCGGAGTGCTTGGGATATTGTTGTCACATGCACACTTTGACCAGTCTTGGCCATAAAAGCCTCTAGCTCTTGCAAAGTTGCCATTGGTCTCTTGGTAGCCTCTCTGATCAGACTCCAGTCTCGGTCATCCAGTTAGGAGGGAATGCCTGATCTAGGCAGGGCCTTGGTGGTGCCATACACCTTCCACTTCTTAATAATCATCTTGACCATGCTCCAAGGGATATTCAAGGCATTTGATATTTTTTTATACCCTTCCCCTGATCTGTGCCTTTCAACAACTTTGTCCCGGAGTTCTTTTGAAAGTGCCTTGGTGCTCATGGTTGAGTCTTTGCTTTGAAGTGCACTACCCAGCAGAGGGAACCTACAGGAACTGCTGAATTTGTCCTGAAATCATGTGAATCACTACAGTTTAACACAGGTGGAGGCCACTTAACTTGGTGTGTGATTTTGAAGGCGATTGGTTACACCTGAGCTAATTTAGGATTGCTGTTACAAGGGGGGTGGACACTTATCCAGCCAAGCTATTTCAGTTTTTATTTTTAATTAATTTTCTACAAATTTCTAGAATATCTTTTTCACTTGGAAGTTGTGCGGTAGGCTGTGTAGATGAATGAAAAAAAAACATTTTAATGCATTTTAATTCTAGACTATAAGGCAACAAAAGGTGAACATTTTGAAAGAGGGTGTAAGCATTCTAAAGTAACTGTGTGTATATATATATATATATATATATATATATATATATATATATATATATATATATATATATATATATATATATACTGGTTAATATGAATCCTACAACTAAAGACACCAAGACACTATTTCAAATTTAACACAGAGAGAAGAACAGGGGGGCTAAAATGGACGCTGAGCAAAAGTAAGTTTAGAACAGAAGGTAGGAAGCACTGTTTCACACTGCTCTGAGTATTTGAATTGCACATGCTGTGTGTCACAGAGGAGCTGCTCTGAGTATTTGAATTGCACATGCTGTGTGTCACAGGGGAGCTGCTCTGAGTATTTGAATTGCACATGCTGTGTGTCACAGGGGAGCTGCTCTGAGTATTTGAATTGCACATGCTGTGTGTCACAGAGGAGTTGCTCTGAGTATTTGAATTGCACATGCTGTGTGTCACAGGGGAGCTGCTCTGAGTATTAGAATTGCACATGCTGTGTGTCACAGAGGAGCTTCTGTTTGAATTTGCTGAGACTGTGCACATGCACCGTGTGCTCACAGAGAGGAGCTGCTCTGAGTGAAGCAAGTGTCCCTGGCAGCTTAGGTGTTGCCAGCTAACTCATCAAACCATATCCCTCTTTCAATGGACTCGCTTTTAGAGGTGTTGGATTCTTCCAGTCCTACATTCCTAAACGCGTTTAAACAGATGTAAAAAAAATCATTAAATCATTTGATTGGAGGTTTACTTTCTCCAGCACTGGTTAGTGAAATGACTTAATGATCAAGTTTGTTAACTCTGTACTTGTATATTGAGATTACCTGTGTAAAACATTGCACTTTTACAGTAAAGCGTCTAAAACTACTTTTTGTGGGGTTAAAAAAAAAGGTTGAAAACGAGGCTTTCCTTGAATTAAACAGACACATCTGAACATGGCTCTGTGTGTGTTTGGCACCTGACTCTGTGTGTGTTTACAACCTGACTGTTTTGTTTGAACCTGACTGTGTTTGGTTTGAACCTGACTCTGTGTTTTGAACCTGACTGTGTTTTATTTGAACCTCACTATGTATGTTTGGTTTCAGGATTCGAAGGGCACCGTTGTGAGCAGGACTCAGATGAGTGTCTTGAGCAGATCTGTAGAAATGGAGCGACCTGCTTCAACACCTTTGGGGGCTTTGTGTGTGCCTGCCAGACTGGCTGGGGGGGCACGCTTTGCGAGGTGCTGGAGGACGTCTGCCTGTCCCGGCCCTGTCAAAATGGGGGCTCCTGCGTGGCCAAACCTGATGGGCCCTTCATCTGCAGCTGCCCCACCGGCTTCACTGGCCTCACCTGCCAGATCAACATGGACGACTGCGCCAGCAACCGGTGCAGCCCCAACTCTGTGTGTGAGGACAGGATCGGGGCCTACACCTGCATCTGCAACGAGGGCTATACTGGTGAGTGATTAAACCATACCATTGCATACCACTGTTGCTGTGTCCGTGCTTGAAGGCTGTACTATTATAGACTGAGGAGGATCTTTCAGCCAATCACAGCGCACATTTTTCATGAATAGAAAATAAATATAGATACATTTGTTATTTGTATATTAACAATAAAGCACTATATAATGGGTTTGTAAGACTGTAGTGTCTGTGGGTTTTAAGACACTCTACATTAGCTCCTGCCTCCAGGGTCCAATAGCTTGGCTCTCCCAGATTTGAAACTGGCGCAGGTGGGACCTCCCCCTGATCTCTCCCTTGACACATTAGGAAACAACCGTCCTATTTCCAACATACCATTTCTGGCATAAGTAAATGAAACAGTTGTTGTTGACCAACTTCATGACCATCTCATCAGTAATGATTTGTTGGAGAAATGTATTATGTGGTTTTCGTTCCGGTCTTAGTGCTGAGACAGCTTTACTGAGAGTTTGCAATGCTCTTCATGTGGCTACATACTCTGGAAGGCTTTCAGTCAAGTTAAATCGCCTGCAATTGGCTTGTTTCATATCTATCTTATCATTGCCAGTTTACCTCACTTGGAAACTGCACCTTTGAAATCGATGCTGTACAGTGTGGCGCTCCTCAGGGCTCTGTTGTGGACCCTGTGTTGTTCAGTTTGTGCATTCCCTCTTGGGGACATTGTTAGATATACAATCCTGACTTTCACTGTTATACTGATGGTACACACATCTATGCAGAATTTCCAGTGCGGGCAGACATGTAAATACACTTACAGTGTTTAACTGAGATCTGATTCTGCATGGCTACGAATTGGTTGAAAATAAACCCAGATAAAACTGAGCTTTTGTTAATTGGTTCTAAAATGGGTTTAACAAAATGTAATCCAATCAGTATTTTGACTGGTCCGTTTGACCTTCCATTAGAGCAGAGAACCTGTCAGTCACCCCTATACCAACAGTGATCCACAATCCTCTGTGCATGAAACTGTGCTAATCCCAGGGAAGTGGTGCGGTTGTGTGCAGTGCAGTACAGCGCCCTTGCTGGTCAGGAGGGAGATTTACAGTTCGAATTCCTTTGCTCTCTGTCACACTGCCACTAAACTCAGAAGGCTTCAGTCAGACAGCTTTCTCATAGACGTTGTTCTCAGCACATTACTCCAGTGTTCCGGTCCTTACATTGGGTACCAGTGAGCTACCACATTGATTTTTAAAGCTGCTGTAATAACATGTAAGGCCCTTCATGGATTAGGGTCATCATATCTCCAAGAACTACTAACTCCATAGATTCCTAGTGTCTCTTTGAGATCAGAAAATGCAGAACTTGTACTTGTTCCAAAAAGTCATTTTAAAACAGTTGGAGCCAGAACGTTTTGCTGTTGTGCTCCTCGGTTGTGGAACTCTAGACTGACTGCCATTAGGCAGGCAGAAACGCTGGATTCTTTTAAATCTAAACTGAAAACATACTTTTTTTTAAATGTGATTTTAAATAATTGGGTAATACGGTCAAGCTGTAGGGCCTTTAAGGAAAAGAGCAATTCAGAGAGGCTGGGGAGCAGTGTTTGTTTTTGAATTCAGAGAGGCTGGGGAGCAGTGTTTGTTTTTGAATTCAGAGAGGCTGGGGAGCAGTGTTTGTTTTGGAATTCAGAGAGACTGGGGAGCAGTGTTTGTTTTTGAATTCAGAGAGGCTGGGGAGCAGTGTTTGTCTTGGAATTCAGAGAGGCTGGGGAGCAGTGTTTGTCTTGGAATTCAGAGAGGCTGGGGAGCAGTGTTTGTCTTGGAATTCAGAGAGGCTGGGGAGCAGTGTTTGTTTTTGAATTCAGAGAGGCTGGGGAGCAGTGTTTGTCTTGGAATTCAGAGAGGCTGGGGAGCAGTGTTTGTTCTGGAATTCAGAGAGGCTAGGGAGCAGTGTTTTGTTTTTATTCATCAGTGCTTATAAAAAATTGGAAACTTCCACACCCCCATCTCGCAAACAGCTGAAAAATATTTCCTGAACTGCAAACTTGATTAATGAATCAAAAAGATCTTAAAAAAAGGTATTGCAGGTCTACAGAAGGTGTGTCCAGCACTGGGCTGCTCTTCCCTGGTGGTAAGTCTGTAATGCAGCATGGGGGTCAAGGGTTCCTGTGGAGTTTAGTGTTATTCAGTAGACACTTGACACTGGTGTGTATGGTAGAGAAAGTGTTACGTGATACAAACCTGTGCACTATGCATCACTTTATTGTTTAACTACACTGGACTTTGGTTTCAACAAAGTGCAAGGGGCTATTTTAGCATTAGATTAGACAGTGGGTCAGTCACAAAGTAATTTACTCCAGAGTCATTTATAAGAATATTGTTTCTGAAAAGAACTAGGAATAAACATGAATTTAACCCTACTTTAATACTTTGTACCGGTATGAAATATCACAGTTATGTTTACTACTGTATTCCTCTTGTCGTTTGGATTCACTTTGTACATTGTTTTCTAGTTCAGTCATCACATCCTAGTGAGTGTGTAAAACTATAAAGCAACCCTGTGGCTCAGTAGAGCTCCCCATTACAGCAAAACCACCAGAGTGGAGCCATATACCTGAAATCAATATAATAGTCTGAACGTATTTATGTATTTATCTATTGTATTTATTAGTGCTTTTTATACAAAAGTGTTACAAAGCACTGTACAGTACATAGCAGAAAAAAAGAACAAACCACAATACATTTTTGTATCGCATGTCACACATACAACTGCCACAATCAGACCATTTAAATAACAGTATACACATACTACAAAAGTTACATTAAACCCCACTAAGACAAGAAAGCCATTTTATAAAAGGGTGTTTTTAGTCTTGACTTGAAAACTGTAACGGTCCCAGCTTCCCTGACAAATGAAGGCAGAGCATTCCATAATTTAGGAGCTCTACAAGAAAAAGCCTTACCTCCTGTGCTGCTTTTGTTGACCGTAGGAATAACCAGGAGCCCTACATCCTGTGATCTCAGTATGTGGTTTAGAAGATATGGGGTCAGTAACTCCCGCAAATAACTAGGTGCTTATCCATTCAGGGCCTTGTAAGTTAATAGCAGCATCTTAAAATCAATTATGTACTGCACAGGGAGCCAGTGTAAAGAGGCCAAAACAGGGGTAATACGTTCACTTTTCCTGGTTTTGGTCAGAATACTATTGGTGATATTCTGAACAAGCTGCAAGCGGGATACCGCACGTAGAATATAAGTTTATCACAGAACCAGCATACAATTCTACCAGTGACATTTATCCCTCGCCTTTCAAAATATAAGCATCAAAAAACATAATGCTGTAATTAACCTCTGAACTGATTCTCCCCTTTGTAACAGTGACAGTTTTATTTCTTTCTTTCAGAAAATATCAGATTGGAATAAAATTAAAAAAAAACTGTGATTTAAAATATTTTATATGAAGGTGCTTTTGGGTGATTAATGACATTTTGAGTTATCAATTATTGCCTTAAATTATCATTGCTATAGCCCATTAATTGTGACTATTAGTGGCTTTCTCTCGGTCTGCTTTTGTTTTTAATCAATCCATACCACTGTGCCTTTTAAAATGACAGCAATTACCTTTCCCAATTTAATTACATGGAACTTAAGGGTGATACCACTAATTACAGGTGCATTTAATTCTGCAGAGCCCCAGCACTATTAAAAGGTCTAATACAAGTGTGTTACCGGCCCGCAGTAGCATGCTGTAAAGTGTTCTTTTACACAGATTAAAACCTCATTTACTCCCCCATTACCCTGTGAAGTGTATGAGGCTGATGGTTTTTCCCACTGTACCTATTTCCTGCTGGACACAGGTAATTAAACTCACAAGTGTAGAGGAGGCTGAATGTGTGAAAATCTGCCTGCTGTGTCAGCTACAAGATGTTTCGGGTAATGAAGCTGGCCAGTGTGTAGAAGAGGTGGTTTAGGATGATGAAGCTACACAGTGTGTAGAAGAGGTTTGGGGGGATGAAGCTGCACAGTATGTAGAAGAGGTTCGGGATGATACAGCTGCACAGTGTAGAAGAGGTTTGGGGTGGTGAAGCTACACAGTGTGTAGAAGAGGTTCGGGATGATGAAGCTGCACAGTGTGTAGAAGATGTGGTTTAGGATGGTGGAGAGCCACAGTGTAGAAGAGGTTTGGGATGATGAAGCTACACAGTGTAGAAGAGGTTTGGGGTGATGAAGTTGCACAGTGTGTAGAAGATGTGGTTTAGGATGATGGAGCTCCACAGTGTAGAAGAGGTTTAGGATGATGAAGCTCCACAGTGTAAAAGAGGTTTGGGGTAATGAAACTGCACATTGTGTAGTCGAGGTTTGGGATGATGAAGCTGCACAGTGTGTAGAAGATGTGGTTTAGGATGGTGGAGAGCCACAGTGTAGAAGAGGTTTGGGATGATGAAGCTCCACAGTGTAAAAGAGGTTTGGGGTGATGAAACTGCACATTGTGTAGAAGATGTGGTTTAGGATGATGGAGCTCCACAGTGTAGAAGAGGTTTAGGATGATGAAGCTCCACAGTGTAAAAGAGGTTTGGGGTGATGAAACTGCACATTGTGTAGTCGAGGTTTGGGATGATGAAGCTGCACAGTGTGTAGAAGAGGTGGTTTGGGATGATGGAGCTCCACAGTGTAGAAGAGGTTTAGGATGATGAAGCTGCACAGTGTAAAAGAGGTTTGGGGTGATGAAACTGCACATTGTGTAGTCAAGGTTTGGGGTGATGAAACTGCACATTGTGTAGTTGAGGTTTGGGATGATGAAGCTGCACAGTGTGTAGAAGATGTGGTTTAGGATGATGGAGCTCCACAGTGTAGAAGAGGTTTAGGATGATGAAGCTGCACAGTGTAAAAGAGGTTTGGGGTGATGAAACTGCACATTGTGTAGTCAAGGTTTGGGATGATGAAGCTGCACAGTGTAGAAGAGGTTTGGGGTGATGAAGCTGCACAGTGTGTAGAAGAGGTTTGGGGTGATGAAGCTGCACAGTGTGTAGTCGAGGTTTGGGATGCATTTGTACAAGACCAATTATGTTAAAGAAGAAAAATTTGGCTACGTTGTGTTTTGTAACTGAACTGTATCCCTTTAAGACTGCCTATGCAGCATTTGACAGGCTGCACAAAATGTGACAATAAGATGGTTTGTGAGATATTGAGAGGTAATTTCTCAAAGAACCTATGGTGCATGGCAAGTGGTCTTTGAAAAATTGTGATAATAAACGGAGCGATATTAATCTTTATTGAGCTGTTCATTTGACGAATGCGTTAGTGTGTTTCAAGGGTGTACTTCTGATTCTTTAACATTGATTACATTCTTTGGTACGATAGTCAAGGTTTTCCTTTTCAATGCTCTTTTGTCATGTGCTGTGAATACAGATTGAAAAACTACTTACCTGGGAAGTCTCTGCCTGGACTTGTTGGGTACAGACCAGTAGGTGTCACTGTAGAGCAGTGATGAGGTGTACTTGGCCCATCTGATTTCCCTTGGCAACTTGACACGTGCCAAATTCAAACCATGTTCTGGGCATTTCCTTGTTAATTTTTTTTACTGTTAAAATTATTTATTCACAGTGTCCCCTTGTCCTACTACATAGGGCTATGGATATCTGTTTGGGATATGTAAAACTTTGGGTAGTATCAGAGGAAAATGCACCAGTTGCATTTTATTTTGAATGTGTCTGCCCTAATTATTGATGTAGAAGAGTATAAATAGTTCTGATATTTCCACATGTTGTGAGTGGGTGGACAGATACTATTCTTATGAAGTTGGATATTTTTATATGAACTGTCTGATAGTGTGTGACTAGCAGTGGTATTTCCACATTCTTCTGTGAGATAAAATGCTTATTCCTTGATTTGTTCCTGCACTTTATCTCAACCTTTCAAGAAAGAATTTAATAGTTTGTTTCTGGGTTGAGGGCCTTTTTTTTATTTTTTTTTTATTTTTTGTTTTTATATTTTTTTTATTTATTTTTTTATATTTTGTTTTTTTTTTTTATTTATTTTTTATATTATTTTTTTTTATTATTGTTTTTATATATTGTTTATTTTTTTTTTTTTTTTTATTTTTATATATTTATTTTTTTTTTTTTTTTTTAATTTTTATTTTTTTTTTTTTTAAAAAATTTTTTTAATTTTTTTTTTTATTTTGTACGGTGGATTCAATTAGTAATAAAATTTTTTTATAGTTTTTGTTTTTTTTTTTTTTTTTTTTTTTTTTTTTTTTTTGTTTATTTTTTTTTAATTTTTTTTTTTGTTTTTTAATTTTTTTTTTTTTTTTTTTTTTATTTGTTATATTTTATTTTTTGTTTTTTTTTGTTTTTTTTTTTTATATTGATAATTATTTTTTTTTCTAATTTTTTTTTTTTTTGTGTTTTTTTATTATTTTTTTATTTAAATATTTATTTTTTTTTTTTTTTTTTTTTTATTGTTTTTTGATTTATTTTATTTTTTTATTTTTATTTTATTTTATTATTTATTTTATTTTTTTTACATTTTATTATTTAAAATGTGGGAGGGTAGCCCCTGAGCAATATTTTTTTTTTTTTTTTTTTGTTTTTTTTTTATTTTTTTTTTTAGTTTTTTTTTTTTTAATTTTTTTTTTTTTTTTTATTTTTTTAATTTTTAATTTTTTATTTTTTTTTTTTTATTTTTTTTTTATTTTATTTATTTTTTTTTTTTTTTTTATTTTTTTTTTTTTTCTGTATTTTTTATTTATAATTTTATTTGATTTTTTATTTATTTATTTTTTTTTTTTTTTTTTTTTTTTTTAATGTTTTTTTTTTTTTTATTATTTTATCCTGACCTTGAAAACCCTCATATTTCTTTTCATTCCACATTGTTGGAAAAACGTATTTGGTGTGGAAGAAGGATTCAGCTGTTGGAGAGCTCTTTCTTGGTGACTGCTGTATTGTGCTTTAGAAATGTCTAAAGTGGTTGTAGTTGACAGATAATTCTACGTTGTACTGGCAGGCACTTCCATTTGCTATTTTGCTCTGAAGTGTGCAGTTTTGAACGTGACAGATTGGAAGCTGCCTGCCTTGCATTTCCTCGATTGCTTCAGCAATGCCTGTGGACTCTGCAAAGCATCTGTCATTAGGGGAAAAAGTTGCTTGGTTAATAACAAGATAGGGGTGGGGATATTTTCGCTCTGCATGTGAAATGACCAAGCAAGTGCAAAAACACTTGACCGTAAGTCCTGCAAACAGATGTATTTAACCTAGTGTAGTACCATGTTTTTAAATGAAAATAAATGTTTGCTATAATGTGTTTCTTTCACAACTCTACATTTGAGAGATAGCAAATGGAAATGCACTGCAGGCAGGATTTCTGGGATCATTTTGTTAGTGACCCCATACTGGGTTGTTAACTTTGAACAGCTGCAGTTATCTGTATGTCATAGCAAACAAAGCTTGGGGTTTCTGTTCTTAAAAGCATGGTTTTCCCTCTCAATATTATGATTAAAACACAAACCAGTGTTCCCCGAGATCCAAACAATCGCTTTCTGTAATGAAATTCCCCTGCCAAAAAGAAAAAAATTCTTGCCTTTTGCCTGTTCAACATCAGCAGGGCACCACCAAGTCAATCAGCTTAACACATTCCCCAGTCCTATTTGAAATGCAACTTGCATACACATCAGCTCAGTCATGTGATTCACTTTAAACAATGCAGATTTAAATATTGCCATTCTTTTAACTTATTAATTGTGCCCGTGTTTTCCCGGGGGTGATTTTATTAACCACCGCATTAAGGAGCAGCTTGTTTCGGGATGGAACTGCCACAGTTATCCTCACTAATGTGTTCTTCTGTTTCAGCCATCCTAGTTCTCCGGTGGTCCCGCATGCCTCTCCAGCACGTCTTCTCTCTAAATTCAGCTGGTCCAGCAGACTGTAACAGTTATCCTGTCCCCTGAAACACGTGCCCCTAATGAGTGTGAGAAATGTATCAGTATGAATCCAGCATGATTCCACTCCAGGGTGCCAGCTGCACTTCCACAGAGACACGCAAGAGAGCCCTGTGCAAATTACAGGGGTGCTTCGTACAGTTTGTACAGTTAATTGCATTTTCATCAGCACTCTCCTCCTCGACTACAAAACCCCAGCTTTTTTTGAAGCAATGTTGCATTGTTTGCTGACTGACAGAGTTCCAAGCATTCTCTAGCAACCGCACATCATCTAACGGAGACATTTTATTTACACACTGAGTTTTCTTGCTGATGCTCATCGCTTTTCTCTTTCCAGCCATGCTTGCTGTTGCAGTCAGTGTTGTTTTTTCAAATTGTAAACCTGACACTGCATACAGGGATTGAATAGCCAAGGTACAATACAGGGGTAATCGCCCTGATTGATAGATCTGTCAAGCTTTTTTGCTAAAGTGTCGCCTTTTGTATTGAAATCTGTGTGAATGGCAAGGTAACGGGTGAAAACAGATGATTGGTGGATCAGTAGAGCGATTACTACGGTATAAGCAGTGCGTTTATTATTTAAATCTAAGTAAATGTCACATAACGAGATCCAAACAGCTGAGCTTGTATGATGTATACGCTGTGCTTAACACAGTATTAACAATGCCTTTGTTATCTTTGTTAAGGCTCTATGCTTCTATTAGTTACTGTATTCCTTCAGTTTGCAAATACCTGCATAATTCATTCAAATACAATACAGAACATACAATAATAATACACCTCAGATCTGTTTTTCATACACAAAGCTTATTTTAAGAAATAAATACAGCTAGATTGAAAAATACTGTCTGTTTCACAGTACTACTTGGGTTCATAGCGAAATTGGATTAGAAAATGCTACGTATTTCTTGCAATGTATTTGTAGTTAGTAAAGTACAACTTGTTGAACTAACTAACAGTTCCATTATTCTAACGTCACGATGAGTGATGTTTTTGACGGTAAATGCCATTTATGCATCACCTGATGAAATGCTGTCAAGCTAAACACTATTGCTGGAACGATACAGGAGACGGTAAGTTATGAATATGGGCCAATGTTTGCCCCCCACACTACTTATCTTGTGTCCGTAGACAGGGCAAAGAAGAGAAAGCCAAGATAAACACAGGGAAAGAAGGTGCTGATGGGTGACCCGCTGTGCAGCAGGAAACCCCAGCGCTTCAGGTAATTGTCATATAATGGCACTATGATTAGATAAAGGCGTAGTGCAGATGATAATGGGAAGGATTGCCATCATCTCCTGGGTCTGTGCTTTACGGCAATGCATTTTGAAGTTTATGATCCCAGTAAATAAATCTCAATACTGATGATCATTTTGTCAAAATATGTGTTTACCTAAATTTGGGATAATTTGGTTTATCTGCCGGGATAAACCAGAGCTGGATTTCACACCAAGAGATAGTCACGCTGGATTGCATCAGCTACCTTTTTGTGGTTATCCTGGGAATACAAAAACAAGAAGTGGCTGATGCAGTCCAGGTGTTCTTTGGTGTCAAATGCTCCGTCCGGTTGAGCTTGTGGTTGATCAAATCAACCCCTTGGTTTTTTTAGTACTGCTCAAGATGTTTACACTATTCAAATTCATTTGTATAACACTTACCAGAAAGATCCATTTGCGTGACAAAAACAGCAATACATTATTGCACATTTAAAAACAGACCATAAAAAATGAAGAGCTATTTTTAGTGAAGTACAATGATTATAACAGAATATCCCAAACAAGAAATTACATGGAACTTCTGCTCCCTACTGAAATTAAGTTGTCGCTTGCTAGTTTTATACAGGTACAATTATTGTATTCCCTGTAAAAAGTTGCTCTGTCTTGAAATTAGGGCTGTTAAACTGTGTGAGGGATGGGGGAGGGCAGATTGTTTCAAAGCCTCGAAGCAGCAGATGCAGTGGAGCAAGATATGTGAAAAGGCGAAACCAATATTTGATGAATTTTGTGACTGTTTCATGGATGTACTTCAATAGCAATAGAACCAAGTTTGGAAAATCTCCCACAATCCCCTTTGAACTCTGTGACCTACTTAGTTAATAATACACAGAGGTAGGATGTCCGAAATAGTTTTAGTTTCAATTGTACTGGTTGTTTTTCCTATTGTGTTGCTTGGAAACATTCTGCTCTCATTCTAACTCTGTGTAGTGAGACTCCCTCTCATAGTGTTACCATGCTTCTTATCATGTCCTGCTTTCGTTCTGAGTGATTTGGAACATTGCAGTTGCTGTCTTTGACCACATGATCCTGAATCAGACATGACTCAACAGGTTTAATAATACACCCTCCAGTTTGAGGACTAAAGCAATGGCAAGCTGAATAAAAGAAGGACACTGAACTCCGAGCTCTCGTGCTTGTATATCTGCTTGTGAGGGGAGGGGGACTAATTACTCACATCTGTCTCTGCGTGGGAGTGTGTATGGGAATGATTGAGCAGTTGGGGTAAAGGTAGCTAGATCATTGTGGTTAATTTTTATTCTGGTTAATAAACATGTTTTGTTTTACAATGGCTACCAGCTTAAGAAAACTGCATCACTTAATACCAGAAGTGGGTGTAATTGAAATGGGATTTACAGTGTATGGAGTCTAATCATGACACTTTTCACAATTAGTTATCTTGGACACATAGATCTTATCTTGGACACATGGGTCATGCAAGAGTATTTACGTTATGTGCCCCAGTAGTTGAGGGTTATTCTTCATGTAACAAGCTCTTCAAATGATATTACCACCAGACAGCTATCGCAGTGCTTGTTTGTAAGTGTTTGTTCAACACACACAGCAGAATGTCTGCCAAGTGTATTCAGGTTTGTGAGTAAGCAGTAGTGTCTTTAAAATATGTAAATATTATAACAGAAGTGAAAAAATGCGAAGAGCCTTGTATAGAAGTAAAGGGGGAGCAGTGTTAATGTTGCTAGGATCATTTAAAGCCGTGGTTGGCACCCTGCACATCTACTGATGAAAAGCATTTCTTTTTTTGCTGTTGGCTGGGTTTGAAAATCGACCTGTTTTCCCTGCTGGGTATCATTTGGGTTTCTTTATTGCCTGAAAACAGTACGATTGTGCAGCTATGCTCAGATAAAGCATGATAATGTTGCAGCGTGATTGCAGTCGAACACTCCGAGCATGATACAGTGTGCTGGACTGTGTGTTCCCTTTGCCTGGTGTGCACATACAAACTCAGTAACTGTGCCCTGTGTTCTGCATGATATAGCAGTCAGCGTACAGTGAAGGAAGGGATTTGGTGCAATGAAGTAGAGGTCTACTTTGAGGAACATTGCTGACTTGAGACCCATTCTATGTGATAAAGATGCTGAGATGTTGGTTCATGTTTTTGTTATTTCTCAGCTAGATTAATGTAATGCTTTATTTGCTGGCCTTTCTGATTTCTAAATCACATTGTCTCTAACTGGTGCAAAATGCTGCAGCCAGAGTGATGCCTCGCGCACGCCGTTCGCTTTTGCTAGTTCCTAGAAGCCGTCTAAAATCAGGGGGGCCGAGGGCCTTTAGTTGCTATGGTCCTGCCTTTGGAACTCCGCCCGAGTCATATCAGCAATGCTGGCCCAGTCAAATCTTTTCAATCACATTGAAAAACAAATATGTGTGCAGTAGCTACAAGAGTTTTTTAATGTAAAACACTCTGGGATGCTCCAGATGAAGAGCGTTCTATATAAAAGCAAATTCTGATTGTAAAAAAAAAAAAAAAAATTAATGTAATGTATATTTAAAGAGTAAGTAGCGGCGTTACGAAAAATAGTGTGACACGTCCCTACGTGTGGCTACAGCTGTTTAAATATAGCGTTACATGTCCCAACATGTGGCTACAGCTGTTTAAATATGACTGTTAATGTACCTGTATTTTTTCATTTTATTGTTAACATCCTGACAACTTTTTACACTTAGAACTTTAAAGTCTGTTTTAAAGCTCTTTTCAAAGTGGCCGCTCTAGTGCACTGATAGTGTAAGGATTATTGCCCACATTGTCAAACAGGTAACACAAAATGTGGTACAGAACAGAAAAACCAGAGCTCTTAGACCTTTTATTTTTTATTTCTTTTAATAATCATTCTTCTTGCTGTGATTTAGTGCAGCGGTTCTCAACCCTGGTCCTGGGGGAACACTGCCCTGCTGGGTCTTGTTCCAACCAAGCACTCAATTACATAATTAAACCCTTAATTTAATTAATAATTTGCCTAATCTGAGCTTTTTAATTATTTTAAACAGATGGAGATTTCAATTTAGGTATAAAAATGTACAAGGAACTTAAATGATCGAACTTTTTATAAGCTACACTATTTAAAAAGTCACATTAATCTAATTATTAGTTCAATTAAGGGTTCAATTAAATAATTGAGCACTTGGATGGAACAAAAGCCAGTAGGGCAGTGTTCCCCCAGGACCAGTGTTGAAAACCGCTGATTTAGAGGAGAGATCTCATACCCCAGTGCACTAGAGCGGACATTTTGAAAAGAGCTTTGAAACAGACTTTAAAGTTATCAGGGTAAAAATTGTCAGGATGTTCACAATGAAAAGCCTAATGACAGGTGCGTTATTTAAACAGTTGTAGCACCACGGGAGGATGTATAATGCTATATTTTTTGGAACCCTGCCACTTACTCTTTAATCAAAGCTGAAATACATAGCACAATGAAGAAGCCAAAAGTTTGTCATCACATTAAAAAATGTATTTAAAAACTGTTTAAAGCTGTTAAAAAAAAAAAAAGAGTGAAAATGATCCACCACTATATTTCTTCCGATCCCATTGCTCCATGCCGTGTTTGCCAACTCTCTGTGAAAAGCTGAGCGCAGTGCTTCATAGTGGATAGGGTCTCTGTCCACCACAGCAGTGCTGCTCACACAGTGACAAAACAGTGTGCCTGTAGCATGCCTCCTACTGACTAGAGGGAAAGGACTCCCAAAGCAGCATGCCAAACACACAGTCTGCTGGAATAACACTGGGTTTCTCACAGAGCGTTTAGCACAGCCACTTCTAGTTGCCATGGAGTTTGGGAGAAAGTATTTCAGCTCTTACTGTAAAACAGTACTCCTTACCATGATGATGTTCAAATGGGGTAAGTTCTTCTTTACTTCAGCGCTTCATGTAAATGGGGTCTGCTCATTGCTAAATGCACAGATTCAGATATGGCATTTATTGCAGTTCATTGTTTTGTACGTTTCAGCATTACTCAAGAAGTTTAAATGAGAATGGTGGTTTCAGTTGCTGATCTAGTTAGTTAGAAGGGAATTGTTTGGGTGATTTCTAAAGTTGGAAGTTGTCAAATATATAATTCAATATTAATTGATTTTTTTTTTTAAATCCTCAGGAAATTATTCCATTGCAATCTAGTACTAAAGCTTACTGCAAACAGTATCACACTCCCTGAGGGAATCTTTTTTACTTGGTTGAATATTCCCAAACTGTATATCTTGAAGAATCCTGGTATTGCATACTACATTTTAATATATAATCCATTTGAACAATCATAAAATCTTCAGTATTACTGAAAACAAAGTTGGTTAAAGTAGAGAAAATAGTGCCTTTCTTACACAGTTGAATTGGTATGTGTGAGGGAGAAGTCAAGCTCTTCTATAGGAAGATGTGAGCATGGTCTTGAGAGTGTAAAAGCAGTACTTCAGTGTCCATTGTTTTGTATTTACTTCCCCACCCTAACATTTCTTCCCAATGTGGAACGGCTTCTCCACAGTACCAAACTATCTTGGGGTACGTGTGATGGTGTCCCTAGATTTAAAGACACTTCATAATAACCTCTGACCTATTTAAACATTCCACTTGTTTCCCACTAGCTCAGAATGGATGCAAGTGAAGAATGGCAGAGCGGGCGGGGGGAAGCAACATGCAGGGTCCATTGTTACCAGTTACCATAGTGACCAGTTCTAACGGAACAGCCATTCCATTACTTCATATTTTATTTGGGGAAAGGGCCAGTGTAGTGTTTTCATAAATATTACAGAATGCTAATTCTGTATTTGTGTTCTTTTACACAAGCCAGGGCCTGTTTGTCGACGTGGTAAAATGTATAAGAAACTGAGTTAGCTAATGCCTTTTATTTGTTGTTTTATGCCCTATTTACAAAGCTTATTATTTAAAGATTGTTATAAAAGTTAGGTTTTCATAACTTCTGCTGTTGAGAACAACAGTCTGACAGTAACATGACTGTCTTATATTGAACTAATCAAACATTTTTCAAATAACTCACAAAGTAACACATTGTGTGACTAGTACACTCCCCCAAGCCATTCCATTGAGGTTGATGTAAGGGCAGCTGCTTTCTTTCTGCAGCATCTAAACAAAGTGTTGAGACCGCTGAGAAACTGAGAGATAAGTTGACTGCAGTTCAGAATTCACATGTGCGTTGATAAAGTGCACTCCACGTTCCTGCAGTTCAGAATTCACATGTGCGTTGATAAAGTGCACTCCACAATCCTGCAGTTCAGAATTCGCATGTGCATTAATAAAGTGCACTCCACATTCCTGCAGTTCAGAATTCGCATTGTGCATTAATAAAGTGAACTCCACATTCCTGCAGTTTATCGGTTGCCATGGTTTAATGCAGGTGGAAATGAATCACAGGGCCTGCATAGACTGGGGCTGCATACAAAGTCTGAATCACTGGCAATGCCTGGGAATCTGTCAAATTAATTATTTACACACACTTATTTTTAAAACAAATGCCACAGTACACTGTAAATACTGTCATAACTCACTGAAAGAAACTTTCTTTGGGGTATCCAAATATAGTTCTGAACTGAAAAGTACATTTTAGACTAAAATCAAAACAGCAAACTGTATCAAAACTGGAATCAAATAAATCCATTTCAGTCGTGTGATAATGGAGATATTGGGAAGATGGCCAGTGTTTTTAACACAATAAACATATCTCTACCCTCATGAAAGCTGAGCCCTCACAGACTAGTTGGGGGCTGTCAGATGTTCCAGGCAGATTTACAGCTGCATTTGCTACATGATACACAACCACTCCACAGAGAAGCGGCCGTCACAGCTCAGAACACATTCGCAAGCACCCAACAGAATCGTTTTAGCCATAGATATTAATATCGCTGTATTAAGAGCAGCTTTAAATATTACCTCACAGAGACAATTTGTATGGTACTGATATCCTGTTGGTGCATTTACAGCTTAATGTGACATGCCTTATTAACCGAGCATGCAATATATCTGTTAGTTAAAAAGCAGCTTTAAAGGTTATTTTCATTTGTTTTTTCCATTTCCTCTAATATTGTTTGCCGATTGGTGATCTGACTGGTGCCTGTTTTGATAGTTTTAGACAAGTGGATTATCCTCTCCCATTGAAGGAGTGCCAGCCATGGTTTTAAAATTTGCTTTCAAACCTCTCCCTGTCAGCACTGGTAATGCTTTCACTGGTCTTTCCTTTTTGGTTCTTTGCCTGTATTTTTTGCTACTTCAATTGGAAATATAGGAGTCATAATTACTGCTGCTTCCTGGTACTCAGACACTTCATGTGTTTAAACTCACTCCAGTGCTCTGGCTGGAAGCAGGCGATGTGACCTATTGTATATCAAAGCAATCTATTTTGGATTTGAAATATTTGAATATCTCAAATTAACTTAAATAAGTGGCAAGCTATGCTCTGCATAACAATAGGGAGACATATAATGATGTTAGTAAAGCTAATAAGAGATAAGATTAGATTTAAACTCTACATCTTTTTACCAGAAATTGATTGAGAGACATATAGCTGTAAGATCTATACCTAGAATATGAATAATGTTTTGGGGATATTTCATAATAATGTTATGTTAACCATCAATAAATGCTTGGCATATAATTTCTTCCAATTTACCCAACCTCCAAATGTGAATAAGATTGAGTGTAACAAAGAGGTCGAACCACTGTGGATAAAAAAACCAAAAAGGTTTATTGCTAAAGTATTGACTTTTTGCATGCATTCTATGCACTGATCCAGAAATACATTGGGGTTATTTCAGTCAAATCCATTTCGTTTTCTTAACAGTAACATAGCAGCCAGGGAAAAAACAAATCTTTCTGTTAATCCTAAACATCTATCCTATAGCTGCCCTTGTATTGCCATTGGAAGAAAATTATCACATTGTCATTGAAGTGGGTTGGGGTACTGCATCAATACTCTCTTGTGTTGCTTAAAAAAGCACGATGAACCAAAATGTATTTGCACACATTGAGGTTTAAGCTTCAGTGCAGCATGCCCTGGGGGTTTTGTTCTGGAATGTTTCAATGCAATGCTTCATGTGATTTGAAGTGATGATGAGGGTGATTGCATTCATAAGGAGCAGTTGACTGCTAACCGTTTAGATGTGCAGTATTGTGCTGGGGTGTATACACATTTCATTTGTCTATACAAGAAACTTGGGGGATTGCAGGGTTAGCCAGAGCACACGATTTTAAAATGTAAAATGTCATTTGGCAAAAACATTTTAACGATTTTCTTTAATTTTCAATTAAGTACTGCAGTTTTAGAGGATCAAGCCTAAACCAGAACGTCAAAGAAATGCCTTCCTGTGCACTGGAGAATAGCATGCAGAAGGATTCATTTTCTCTCTCTGTAGCTAAACATTTTGAAACTTATTAGGAAAACACTTTCCAAGTTAACATCTACACTATTAAAGTTGAAAAATTCCAATTCCTGTTTTTCATTACATACTTGAAACTGAAACTACCTGAGCTCAGCAATATAGGGTGAGACTAATAAACACTGATAACGCAAAAAGCTCTTGTGGGAAACTTACTAGAAGTCATGGTCTTTAGAAGAGAACATACTGCTTTGAACCTTGCCTAACTCAAACGTATTAAAAACAAGTTGCAAGGATGTGATGAAAAATGGAAACAAAACTAGAATTAGAAAGGTTGTAAAACCTGTTGGTTCTATTAGAATAACCCAGCACTCTGTATTTCATTACTGTCATACTTGTGTGTCTCATGTCCAGCCTTTCCATTAACTATACATTTCTTTTTTCATTCACTAAAGTTGTGGAGTTATACTGAACAACAACTCCTTTTCCAGATGCATCCATATTCTTGCTGACTGGAGAGACATGTGAACTGAAATGTGGGAGCTGGCTCAACAAAAGCTGTTTGTGGATGTCTAAGTGTGACTGGAATCCCACAGCCCTCCTTCACTCCCGCCTGTCTGAGCTGCGTTTGGCTCCACAGTATGAGCTCATCTTCTTTGTTGTTTGTAAAAGAAAAATATCCATTGCAAACAAAGCACCAGCCCTCCTTTCAAAACCAGGTTTAGACTCTCCTATTTTTAGAAGTTTTCTAATTGGCATGCAAATGAAGCTTAGACACTTGTGCACTGGATCAAAGCACCATTCTCAAACACATTTTAATTTGAAGGGGAAGGTGGAGGCAGTATTATGCGAGTGTGTCGCTTGTTTATGGGACAGATAAATGGATGCAGAAAGACTAGGGGTGGGATATTTGGAGCCTGTTCTACCCTACTTGGACTTCTTTCTTACGAAATATCTTGGTACCCTTGAATAGATAACTGTCCGCCAAACAGATTTTTGCAAAAGGTTTCTACGAGCATCTCACATGTGCAGTGGCACCTCGATCTTGTCCAGTTTTTAGGACGACTTTAGCTGTGTCTTCATGACATTTGAAATCCTACTTGTTCATTTCCATCCGATCGACATCAAATCGATTTCAATTTGTAGTCTGTCTGTCAGTGCCAGTTAGGATTGCAGGCTGGCAGAACATGATCTCTCCAGCCCATGCTGATGGATGAAGTTATCTAATGAGCCTCCAATGCAAAGGATGTAAGAGGCATGATTTCTAAATCTCCCACTGCAGAAAATAAACATGTGTAGGCAGAATATATATTACTGTCAGGGAAAAAAATAATAAATGAATGAATGCATGTTGGAACTGTCTGCCTCACACCTACAGAAACACAGACTTTCTTATCTAACCCTGTGAGCCTGTTTGCTCAGCAGAATGTATCTGATAAAGATATTTAGTAAGTAAGGGGTCTGAGTGGGATACACTACATCTCTGGTCATCTTTCCCCATTGCTGTTGGAGAACGTTTTGCCCAACCTGTTCCAACTTAATGATATGTTTGTCACACACAAGCTCGTCTGTTTTTACAGGTTTACAGGGTAATACCTGAGCTGGTTAATCTCAGTCACTTTCTAGTGCAATAATGCTGTATTATTCTGATCTACAGTCTATAACTGGCTTTCAAAAAAGAACAGATAAAGACAAAAGACACTGAAACAGTCCTAATTATTAAATCTATTTTCTCCAGTTTGCAATTACTAGGCGTGCACTTCCTGTGAAAGGAAAACACACCAATAATAAAAAGAAACAGAAAGGGTTAAACTTAAGTAGTTCATTCTTGATGATAGTTTATCACTTTTTACAAAATATTTCCCATAATTTTTTCATATTTCAATTGTGGCACAGCAGTGGACATGCTGTCCTTTGTAGTTTTCGTGTATCTTAGATTACTAAGTACTGTTCTGTTATAATGCCTAATGCCCCCCAGGTTGAATAACGTTATAAGATTCGGGATCTTATTGATATGAGTTCAACCTGCACACTTCTAATTATTCATGAAGAAGGCACTCGCCTTGACTTGACTTTGTTACTTCTCCTGGAGATGCTGCCCTTGGCGGAAGTCTTTTAGGTAGAACAGCAGCTTCAGTCAGAAAGAGAAGCCTGTCAGGGAGTCCCTCTTTCGGAGGCCAGGGCCAGGGTTATCAGGGTCACAGGTTGGGGGGAGGGGGAGCTAGTATCCAGGCTTAGAATTCTGACTGGAGGCTGGTATGTGGGGTGAAGGGGAGGGGTTCAGTGGATCAAAGGCTTGGTGCTTGCTGACTTTCCATAGGCTTGTGTATAATCAACCATGGATATTGGAGAATTCAATCTGAGAACATGACAAGCAGAAAATAATTTGGGTCTGTTCAACCATGATCAAATATAAAGGCTTAACATGGCTTTATAGCGATTGTATAAATTGTGATGCAATTAAGAATCTAGCTACTGAAAAAAAATGAAATCAGTAGACCTCATGCTGTTATGTTTGGTTATTGATTATTTAAAAAGTTTTAACTAAGAGTTTGTTTCAAATAAAATACCAGTTTGGTATAATAATGAAACAGTTTAACAGCAGTCTAGGTACGTTTAATAAATATTAAACTTTCATGGATTAACAGTTTTATTCCTTCAAAAAAGTTTAGTTAATAAATAATACACTTCTTTAAATACGGTGACAATGTATAGTAGACCATATAGATATATTTGAATATTTCCTAGACACAATTTTATGTGTCCTAATAGAGGTATTGTCATATGGGTGTATTATTTTCACTCTGGAAGATAAACTATAAGAGGGTGATTCACTGGATAGGGACCCTGTACACAAAGCTTTATGCCTGGATGACCTTGCTCTTCAGAGAGGCTGTTTAATGAATGAAGGAAGTTTGTGAGATGAGTCTTGATAACCTTAGGGATGACGACCAGTAAATGGAATTTTAAGTGATGCTCTCTGAGACCAGGCACTGGCTACTTATCACACTAACTGTCAGAAGGAGATGGAAGTCACAGGTACACCAGCAAGTGTGGTTTGTATTAAACAAAGACACGAAGGCTTTGATGAAGAGACTATCCTAATGATCTGCTCTCTGTGAGGCTCCTATAACCATGGTTACAAATAATTCACAATTAAACTTGTACAACTTGTACAGATATATGTTGGTCCTGGTAATAGCTGTAAAACTGATCTAGCACCAAAGGTAATGATTTCAGATCAGAGGAAGAAAGACATCATAGTAGGCAATATCACACAGTATGTTCTACTGAGTAGTATGTTGTCTGTTAAATCAGACGCCACACCCTGTAGACCAGGGGTAGGCAGCCCTGGTCCTGGAGTGCCACAGACAATTGTGGTCTTTGTTTTACCCAAGCCCCAATTGATTCAGTGATTGACTTAATTGGTCTGAATTACCATGTGTTCCAGGTATTTAGCAATTGATGATTAAGAGATGTCTACAAAACCTGCTGGATTGTGGCACTCAGGGACCAGGGCTGCATACCCCTGCTGTAGACTGTTCTTACTTGAGACGTCGCTGTTATTGTCACTCTCTTTCTGGTGGGCGGCCGCAGTATCGAAGGGCGAGGACAATGTTTTTGTTTTATATATGATTCCTCGCCCATGCTAGCTTTGAAGTCACAGAGGGCTCCGGTAGAATAACATTTCAAGGGAGCTCCTACAAGATTGGCTTTGGATCGGCTTACATGCCAGCCGTAACTAATTGTATTGACAGAAACCGCTTGTAGCCAGACTTTTGAGAGCTAAGCAAGGTTTTAAAATCAAACTGTATTATTACAGATCCCCCTTTTCTTCTGATCAAGATGTATAGGTTCTTTGCTTGTATTTTATTCTTCAATTAGGAATATCCAGATATTTCAAAGACAATGTTACACTGTAGATGAAAAGGTACCAGGATGCAACAGTTTATCTAAAGCATTGGATTGGAAATATAAGACAGTCTTAATTGAGAAATCCTAATAAAAAACCTGTTTCGCCCAGTAAAATGTTGCGTAGTTGAAATGGCTTTCTAAACCTTGGTTAGTTCTGATTTAACCCTACCATTACCAGTTTTGCTTCTGTTTGTGTTTTTTGCAAAACAACATTTTTGCTCAGTTTTCTGGGCTTTTCAATATTTGGAAAGCAAAAGGTTACTATAAATGTTACTAGGAAAGCCAAATATACTCTACCCCCCACCTCCACAAATATAAATGCATATATAAACTTTTGGACAATATTTTTGGGGGTGGGGGGCAACTTAAAAAGGTGCTCAGGACATAAATGAGGTGTTTTCTGTTTAAAAAACCAGGAGTTAATTAGACTGGAGTATAAAATACCCCATAGTGTTTTTGTTTGTGTTGAAAGGGTTGTTGATCTTTAATTTAGTTTAGTCCTTGTAGCACAGGGGGAATCAGACCACGGAACTTGTTCTTTGTAATTTTAGTGGTTTGAAAACCAGCGGACATTGGAATTTAGCACAAACTGAGCTTTAAAAACAACTGTGGCTTGACACTCGTGTGTGCAAAACTAGAACAAAATAACAATGTGCTGAGAATAACATTGAATCTGCTTGTCGCAGTCTTCTGAGAAAGAGTCATTTAATGAGCGTGAGGATCTTCTGAGAGGTTTTTAACTACACAAAATATGAAATAAATAGAAAACAATCCTACCTTATAGTATCTTCATTGAAGCCAAATTGTTCTGTGAATTCTGTAATTATAATCTTTTATTTTTTTACATAGCACCTTTCATAGTGGACCACCATCACAAAGTGCTTTACAAGATACGAGACTAGAGGGTGTGAACTGTGCATCAGCTGCAGAGTCGCTTACAACAACGTCTCACCCGAAAGACGGAGCACAAGGAGGTGAAGTGGCTCAGGGTCACATAGGGAGTCAGTGGCTGAACTTGGATTTGAACTGGGGGACCTGGTTATAAGCCTATTTCTTTAACCACTGGGACACACAGCCTCTTATAAACACATCATTGATCCCAATTGCAATTAGCAGTATTCTGTTAATGCGTTTCCCACAGTGCCAACACATTTCTGAAATAAGTCACTGGCTTCAAATGAAGGAGTCAAAAAATCACAACAGTTATATATCTGATGTATCTGGAATTGATTTTAAAATGGTATCGGAATTGAAAAACAGGAATTGACCCTGCGTGAGACACTTTTTGACAAAGTCTTTAAAGCATTTCTTTAAGCATCTCTGAGTGGTGCATTTGTCACTTGTAGTGTTGTAATAAGTTACTCTCTTATGTGCAGGTCAGATGTGCATACAATTTAAATGCTTTTTTACTAGTTTAAACCAGTTGCTGCTATTTGTTTGTATCATAGACATTGATATAGATATACAACAAAAATCTGTATTGTCTGGCCCATATTTAAAAATAATAATTCATTAATTAGATACACATTTCTAATACCTATGAAAAAGAACAGAGGCAGGAACCAATGACCATGCACACTGCAAGTGAAAATCTGATCCACTATGGAAAAGAGCCAGGCTCATCTGCAGGTGTGGTTCTAGAGCTTTGAGCCCATCTCACTGACGGGTCAGAATCACACAACACTGCACCTGCCGGCCTATAACTAGGATCCCTTTCCCTACAGCCAGCCAGGTTTCATTCACATATTCCTAACAGGATCAGGCCTGTGCAGTCAGGCCCCTTTACACTAAATCGATGCTGGACTGATCGGACTTCTTACCGGGGTTATCTAACCAGCACTGCCACCTGTCACCCGATTCTGTAGTTCTGTATATGGAAGAGATCTAGGCAGACGTGGAGGGAAGGCAATAACCCTTCAGCTTCGGAGCACATTTAGCAGCATACTGGATGCAGGTCTCTAATCATTTTATCAACGCATTCTAACAAGGTTGATTGTGACGTTTGTCAGAGGCTTAGGGATTGACACACATTGATTGTGTGCCAGTTTGGAGTGCTAGCTTGACTCAGATAGGATTGACTTGGCACGGATGCCTGTGTTTCAAGCAGTTTGAGAAGTGCATGTGGTTGTCTTTTAAAATTTTAAAACTGTTATAGTAAAAGATTTCTTTTGGAATTGACACCTGGTTGTTAAAACTTTAATACAGTGTATAATAAATTAAAATAAAAACTGAATAGTGTTGTATAACCGGCAAATAAACGTTTTGAAAAGGTACTGTAATTAAAAATTCAAAGTCTTCGCCAGACTAAGAAATCCATTCCAAGGTATTACAGGGGATATTGGTTGTAGCTTGAAACAAAAAGTATAAAACTTCCAACCACCACAGAATACTTCACTTAATAATAACAACTTAGTAACATTTCATATTGGACTTTCTTTAGGTAGGTTCTGGTTACCTACTGTTTCACATTACTGACAGCTGAGCGAACCAAAACATTGTCTTCAAGTCCCTGAGTTTCTCCCCTGGTGTGCATGGCGAGTCAAGCAGTCAGGGGAGCGCAGGGTCTGGTTCTGGCTGTGCCAAGTTGCATAGTTTTTGCAGTTCAATTGTTTTTTTTTTTTTTGTATTGTATACCCAAAGGTTATAGTATCTCTGTTGTAAAAGTTCTTGAAGATAAATGTCAAACAACTGCTCTTGGAAGATGAAAGCCAAGATTGAGCAGAGGAATTAGTTCTGCTTGTAACCTTAGAGAAAAACAAAACGCTGCCGACAATGCCTCCCTCAGGAAATATTAGAACCCTGTCTGGGATTCAGAGGGCACATGCTAAAGTTACACTTAGAGATGTATTGGGTTGTTTAAACGGTGCTTAGACTTCTCATTCATGAAGTCCATAGATAGGATTCAGTAAGTGAAGATGTTTCAGTGTTTTCAGTTGTTAGCAGATTATGATTTGTTCAAATGGTGTACATTGGACATGCTCAATATTTTCAATGCAAAGTTCTCTACTTTGTGTTGCTATTATTAGCACTCTGGAAATGAGGATATATGTGTGCTATATTAGAAAATGCTTCAACAAATTTTGTGTAAAGCATCTGGATTTAAAATGAATCCAGCAAAATATGATCCTTTCAGTTTGCAGGCTGGTTTTTTTAAGTTTTAAATTAGTGTTTTATATAAAATAGTTTGGAATCATTTTTTATTTCAAATTCAGACTGAAATTCGTGGGTGATTTCAAATGTGTGTTGGTATGTGGGCACTTCACATGATACATCTGACACTTTGGTTGATCTAGTCTACAGATATCTAAGACAGACAACTACAGGTGAAGAGCAGCTCCTGGACTCTTCATAAACACAATATACAAAACTGGAAGAACCACCATTCAGAGGGAGCTTTAGAGAAGAGACGCAATTGAACCTGGCTGTAATATAGCTGTATTGAACCTGGCTCTACTATAGCTCTATTGAACCTGGCTCTACTATAGCTGTATTGAACCTGGCTCTACTATAGCACTATTGAACCTGGCTCTATTATAGCTCTATTGAACCTGGCTCTACTATAGCTGTATTGTCATGCCATCAATAATGTAGATCTTCTCATTTCTTGAGTGCTTGTTGTATACTTTATATTTTAAGCAGCGATGAGAATGAAAGGAATTCACTAGTGATGAGTGACTGTAGTCTCTAGACTGTAGACTCCTCTTAGCAGATCTTTTAATAGTTTTTTGCCCTGCCTTTCTAAGCTGCCATCAGGTGATACAGCTTCTGAGGGTTGGAGGTGTCAGAAGCTTAGCGCGCCAGCCATCTGTTCATTAAAAGTATAAGACGAACAAGGGTGCTCATTTGCCATTTAAAAAAAAAAAAAAAAAAAACCTTCCCCCAGGACCCTGCTTCCTCACTCCCATGGGACCAATTGGTCCAAATACACCCCCCTCCCCATCATTAATGTCTTCTGCCTGATTGAAAAATTGAGAACAAAATGCTGCTCAAAGTACAATAGGAGCAGTGGGCTGTGGAATGCAGAGTGACTCTACAAAACATCACATGATTGGCTGATGCTGTCTGGCTGTGAAGGGGGCAGAAACTACTTGAACACTGTTGTTCCTACTCGGAGCAGCCCTCTCTGTCGCATGCAGAGTGAGTCCATCTGGGATGTTCCAGGGGCATGCTGTGTGGATTCATTTTGTTTCCTGTCGGCGAAAAGTAGAATCGTCCACCTCTTTCCAATAGATGACAACAAGGGGTCTAACCTGGTCTTGTTTGTTTGTTTTTTCAAGTGAAATTGATGTCTGTGTGTGCATTGTTTATTTTTCAAATTTATGACAGGTTTTTATTTAAAATGTAAATTTAGTCGTTGCCAATTATTATTATTTTCTCCCCAATTTAGTAGTGTCCAATTATTTTAGGCTCAGCTCACCGCTACAACTCGGGAGATCAGATGTCACTCTTTTTATGTTTTAATTGTAGTTCCTGGCTACAATATCAGTTTTAACGATTTATAAGAAGTGAATTCGTCTTGTGTGGTAAATGCCTAGTGGATCCTGGGAAAACTGCAAAATTACTGAGCAGAATTGCCTTGCAAATTTACTGTGGCAAACTTTTTTATAAGGACAGAACCGCACAAGATCTTTTATACAATAAGAGGCACCCTACACCAGGCCCTTTCACAATACGAGGCATGAGTACGACCAGGCCCCTTCACTTCCTTGGTCTCCTTGTTTCCACAAACCCTGCTATCTAAATGCGTTATTGAGTCCAAACCTCCTCCTGGTCTTTGTTCCAACCCTGTTCTAAATGGTTTAATTGAGCCAAACCTCCTTCCAGACCCTGAAGTAGTTAATCATATCATTGTACCTTTTAATCCAGGACCGTGATTGGACACCCCTGCCCTACACAAAGCCTTTTTGCTTGTATTCCAAGAGCTTTGCTCTTTCCTTGTTTTAAAAATAATAAAAAATAAGTCAGTTAAGTGCAGTTTAATATTTCCTGTTATTTTTCTGTGAAGTCATTTCCTCAATGGGTGATACATTCCTAACATAGCATACCCACTGCTGATATAAATCTAGATACTGTATAGGCGATAGCAGAGATAATCAGTGTGTTCTCTTTCACCCTGTGACTTCATCTCTCCCTTATCAGAGTTCTGCTGCTGCAGCATCACACTCCTCTCTCTAGGCGTCACTGGAGATTAGGACAATATATTAGTGCACCATCCATCTCCCCTCAGTCATGTTCAGATAACAGCGGCATAGCTTTAAGAAGCTGAGGAAAAGCAGAGAATCAACAACATGGTGCTTAGTGAGCTGGAATGTAAGAGTGTAAACCAGGGCACTCTGCCTTTAATCTGTACCAGGCTGCTTAACAAAGAGATAGAAGTGGAGCACGCCAAATTGATTAGGAGAGGAAATGCACACACTGAGCTGTCACAATATGAATATGAATATATATCAACAGATATATGATTACAGAGATCTTTGTTCTGGGTGGTGAACCTGGGTGTGCTCCATTCTCAGCGGTCACTTTTTTAAATTCAGTCCCAGATTCATATTTAGTATTCATATCTGGATACTTACTTTTTCTGCAACCATACAATACCTCATAACCAGAAATCATCTTCATCTCCAATGTTAGCCTGTCTATCCCCACATTCTACTGTGCAATGATCTATGTATTGTGCTATTTATCTATTTGTAATCTGTTTATAATGCTGTGCAAAGAGAGATTAGGGAAGCAAAGACGGTCTGTTATAAACCGTATTTTTTCATAAAAACTCATATTAAAAACAAGTTAAATATACAGTATGCTGATTTATTCCAAAGGATATGAAAACAAGTAATGATCTGTATATTGTCACAAACTGTATATGCTCTGTACATTTCACAATACTGTGTTTTAATAATTATATACTGTACTGTGGTACTGACCAGTATGGCTTTTAGTTTTAGTGTTTATTTATACATTTAAAGATATCGATAAGTATTGGTAAAACTAACTAGTATAACAAACTGCACCCCAAAACTACAATATGTCATTCACCAATACTTTCTGTAAGGGGACTCAGGAGCTTAGATGTTCAAAATCCTTTGGCTTAAAATTTGCTCTGCTGGCGATTTTGTGTCGTGGCATCCAGGCCAATCTGCTAAACAAATCAGTACTTTATAAACAAATGAGGTAGTAAACACAGTTCAAAATGCTGTAGTTTTATTATTTTTACAAAACATGCCCCTGTGGGCCGTACAGTGTAATAAGTAGTTCCATTTTATGAATTTATATTCGCTAAATGTAGTACATATTGTATACATTATACATTTCAAGCACTGTACAACGGCTGTACCAACAAAAACAAGAACAAAAGCAATAAAAACAGCCACCAGGCAATCTGATTAACATTGCACTTCAGTATCAACCTGTGTACAGTAGTGAGTGAGTTACTATATTATTAGACTATGCAATCACTTATCTTCGTCAGTATTTTTGTTTCCGTATCATTTAAAACTGGTAGCACTTCACAGTCTACTTGCTGCTGAAAGTAAGATCGCACTGAGGTGCTGAAGTGCAGAAGAACTCAAAATAACTACGGGTTCTGGGCCTTGCTGTTCGTCATCGTCATCTCCTCTACTGACACCTGCCTCTGCAGCAGAGTGCTGTTGCCTCATCTCTGCAGCTATCTCTTCAATAGTGGACTCATTACAAACACCAGCGTTTTTGTCAGTGTCTACAGATGCATCTCATCTCCATCCTCTGCTGGCATTTCATCATTCTTGGTGTAGAAACAATGCAATGTCAATAATACAACAAGCACTCTAATGTTAGATTTTTAACTAGACCACTGACGCTGTCCATGAAACAATGTCATACTGTACATGTTTATAAAGCTTTATTGAATACGGTAAATTTTGTCTAATGCCTTCACTAATCTCCCGTAAATAAAGCCAGTCCTAAAATACGCCTTATACGCTAAGCCTTTTCCACCAAGTTGATCGTCACATTGGGGAAACTCTTGTGCACCTCCATCCACTTCTGCTATACCACGCACCAGCAGCTGTCTCCGATACAAAAGCTGCACAAAAAAACAACCAAAAAACATCAGTTTAACATAAATTTCACACCATTCGCGTAGCAAACATAGGTACGTGATTAGATTTTTCCTTTGATGTCATAATTGTGACTGTCGTTTACTGTCCCGGATGTACCTTATTTGTGCAAAACTGAAAACTGTGCATATTAAACAGTGTGTAATATATATATATATATATTATATATATATATATATATATATATATATATATATATATATATATATATAAAAACGAGTCTGTTTTAACCAGAGTAATTCACCGTTAAAACCCATGCTGTTTCTCAGGGACATGCATCCTGAATACATTGTAAACAGAACTCCTTTCTAACAGGATCCGTTATAAGTGGAGTGCGCGTGTATATGGATTAACACCTCTGCTTCTCCCGTTGTCAGACGTTTCTACACAAATGACATCACATTTTGTGGGATAAATCACTGCTATGGGACAAATGCAGCCAGGACGCAAAAATAACGCAAATTAATTTTCAAATTAGGCACTTTGGAACCTCTTGCAATTTCTGTTGCATTCTATTGTGAAGTCATCATGTCATCATCCTCTGGAACTTTTCTTTTGAAAGACAACTTGTTTATACATTTTATTTAGAGCACTGCTTTTTCCATCCATCTGAAGAAAGGACTTGTAGTCTGAAACCTGATTGTAATAAAAAAACAAAAAAAACAAACAAATTATATATATATATATATATATATATATATATATATATATATATATATATATAATCTCACATTTATATCTCACATTTATATAACACATTTTTGTGTACCTATATTAACTTTTTATTTTTTATTTTGTTCTTTCTGGTGCACATCAGTTTTCCTTTTTCAAATTTGACATATATGTGTATATAATCTCAGAACAATCTGGATTATATTTTTTGATATATTCATGCAATACGGACAACGGAAATCCAAGGCAAAGTAATGTGTTTCTTAGGAAGAAAATACAAGCGGTTCTGTAACACTAACAGTGAACTTCTTAAAATAATGACTACTATGGAATAGGCTCCTTACAAAATCAGAAATGATGAAACAATGAGGTATACCAACCCTGAGGTATCACACATGTTTAAACTAAATCTTAAAAAGACTATGGCAGATTTCGTTAAGATTTAAAAGGTATGGATTTTTATTTGAAAACAAGGACATTCTTAAGAGAGTTCACTTTTAAGCAGATGTCTTTACAAGGTGGTTGTGTTTCTTACTTCAAAGTGTCTGAATCTCCTTTACAGCATGTGAAAGCTCAAGTTTATTGCTGCTGCTTGCTGACACGGTGGTCCAAACACAGGACCAAGGATTACCATTCACATTCCTGAAGGGAAACGCAAGCCGCAAACAATTCTGTCTGTCTGTCTGTGACCAAACATGTGCGAATAACAATGTATTGATTAAAAACCTGTCTGTCTGTCCACACATTTGTTTTTTCAACATATATATATATAATTGAAAAAACGATTAAGTGTGAACAGCCCATCATCTTCCAGAGCTAGTGTGCCGCTGGAGCGTTGAAGTGCTTAACTGTGAATTCAATTTTAAATCAATCCGCACATAAATACCTGATTTTTCCCTAACATTATAATCTACAACTAATCTGATAACATAAAAATCTGTATTTGATACTTTCTGACGCTGAAATCATGTCTGTGATAGGACCCCTTAATGAAGGCTCAAATCGTAGCTGCTGGACAGCAAGTCAACAGGAACGACACAATTGGTCCACAATCATCAGCTAGATCCAAACAACACCCTCCCTCAAAACCAGCCAGTCAAACTGCCAGCCCTGTTTCAGTTCTTTCCGCACCAGCCAATCCACTGCCTGCCTGCTTGAATGATGCCCCGCCTCCAACAACCTGTTTCGAGTCTGACTCTATACTACACAGACTGTTCAACAATTGTACAGTTAATTTATCTGGCAATGTCCAGATAAATTATAATAACAAAGAGTATTCCCCTATAAATTAATATGTTAGCTAAATAATGATAATAATAACCTTTTCTCTTCGTTTGTCATTTTTCTATTCTAATTATGTTAGGGACTATTTTTCTCAGCGGAAGGTTACCCAGTGAAATATCAGAAGTTCAAGGTAAATGTAGGTTTTAAAGTTTTTTTAAAGAGAAAATAAAGAAATCAGTCATTTTCTAATAGTGATAGAGCCTGGGATGCATAACTCCAGTCACGGTCATCTACCAAACAGGAGAGCCAGCATCGACAGGCTGTATCGCTTAAATATATACACTATGTCTTGACCTATTTATAGTCTTTAATCCTATTTATAATGCGGTCTCAGGGGAGATTATGTAAACAGGCTGTCTGGCTTCAAAGACTGCTTCCATATAAACCCTTGTGCTTTATTTAAACATCTTCTCAAGTTCTACAAATCAGCTGCATCAGCCTCACAGTGATCAATAAACTGGATGCCCACACTCATGAACAAAAACTCAGAGATTGTCAGATTGTCTTCATCTCCTTATTTTGTATTATTTACTCATTGATTGTGGAGGTTGAAAGCATAAACAAACATGTTTCGACTTGAAGCTGCCATCCTAGGTGTTTAAACGTGAAAAACTTGGACGGTCTCTCGAGGTCAAACATTCGTTTTTGCTTTCAACCTCCACAATCAATGAATAAAGAATATGAAAACAGATGAAAACATTCTGACATCATCACTGAGCTTTTGTTCATGAGTGCGGAGAGACGAAATTTCCATTAGATATTTAGTCAATGTGTGATATGTTTATAGTCTGGTCCTTCTAGCCCAGGTGGCCTAGAAGCTGCCTAGAAGGCAGCTAATTGGTTCAATTAAGTAATTAAGGGTCTCTGACAGCAGACCCTTAATTACTTAATTGAACCAATTAGCTGCCTTGCAGGTATTTAATAGGTTAATTATTTAATGACACCAATAAAGATTTGAGGACCTATAAAATCTCAGTTCTCAGGTTGTCTACTTTAATGTATCCCTCTGTCTTTCTGTTTCTTTCTGTTGAAACAGATGTTTAAAGTTTAAACCCCTTATTGTTTGAGGCAGTCATTCTGAATGGTTTGGAATGTGTCTTTGCTGAAATTCCAGTCCAGTGGTGTTCTCCTCAAATTAACAGACTAAACTCAAGGTTCTAGCTAAGAAGGGGCTTGCAAAGAAGTTATAAACAGGGTTCGAAACTAAGCAGCAATTACCTGCTAGCTCTTCATGTGTCATAGAACTGTCGACTCACGTGCGCAGGACAGTAAACAAAGCCTGGAAAATACACAAGAATCCAGGCAGCATACAGTAGTAAAATGACAGAAACTCATGGTTTGCTTTGAACTGAGGGAGACTTGTACTGCATACTAGTATGATCTTTTCCTTTACATTTGTGGAAGTATTTAATTAGCTGTAATTAGCTGCCCTTTTAACACACAGGGAGATAAAAAAATAAAAAATTCACACCTAGACAAACCTCTCGGCCGTCTCAGCGTGTGAGACTTTCAGAACCATTCCCAATGCTGCTTTGTATCTGAGCTCCTGGTAGAGTGTTAATCAGATAAAGAATGTCAAACATACATATTCAGACTTACTCACTGCAACTGCTTAACAGAAAATAAATGCTTCTAATCCTCATGTAAAATTAAATACCCTTTAATAATTTTTAAATGTTCATGAAACATGTAATTATAGTAACTGAGAGATTGTATGCATTCTACTTTACAGTACTGCAAGTATTACCCTTTTTGGCCAAAATCTAAATTCTTCATGGGTACATGTAGTTCATAAAGAACATGTACCTGAGCTATCTGTTCTTTGTGAACTACATGTTACCCCTGAAGGCTCGGTTATAGAAACGGATCCTTTATTATCCCTCGGAAGGGAAGAATTCCCCAGGACAGAGATAAAGAGGTGAAAAGCACTTATCCAGTTGTAATGAAACTTGGTAAAGTCTAGAACGTGAAGTGTATACCTATTTTTCACAAATATTTATACACTTAAATGAAGTATACATAAACAGATTTGTGATCTGCAATCTCAATTCTTATTAATATTACTGTACTGGTAACACAATGCATTATTGCTACAGTCTTTACTGTTTCTTAGAGGTTTTCACTTAATTCAGACCAACAATTAATTATTTTACTTGAATAAGAAAACACAAACATCAGTTTATAATGTATTTTATTTAAATGTACAGTGATGCACATTCACAAAATACCTCTTTTCTACTTTCAAGAATGAAATAAATAATTAACCATATTCATGCTGCAACCTATATTCATTCATAGCCTCCATGCATCTTTATGTGATTTTATCCTACTTATGTAGTATTCAGTAAATACTGTTCATGAACGTCATTTCATCCTACTGATAGCTCTGATTTCGAACTTACAGTTGAGACAATAGGGGTGGATGGTACGGACATGCTTGTATTGAGTTTGTGTATTGAATCTACCTCTACCCAAACCAAATGGTATTCCATTAGCCTATATACAAGTTGTAGTGATCCAAACATATCTGTCTTGACAGTATAGCAGCCTAATAACCCCTTTCCATATCTGTTTTGGTTACAGATATATGCTGTACTAATAATAACCCCTTTCCATATCTCTTTTGGTTGCAGGTATATTCTGTACTGAAACCCTGGACGTGTGTTTATCAGCACCCTGTCAAAACAACGGAACATGTGAGGACAATTTATTTGACTATAATTGCGTGTGCCCGACGGAGCCTCTGAAGTATAGCGGTAGAAACTGTGAGGAGCTGTATGACCCATGCTCCCAGCAGCCCTGCGCCAGCTACAGGAACTGTACCAGCACTCTCGGAACTGAAGAGTACCATTGTAACTGTCCAACAGGCTTCACGGGCACCAACTGCACTATCAATATCAATGAATGTGATAGCAACCCATGCACAGAGAACAAGACTGAGTGTGTGGATGGCATTAATAGCTACACCTGCCAGTGCCGGAATGGCTACACCGGGGACGACTGCCAGTCTAAGATAACCAATTGTACCGTTGAGCCCTGTCTTAATAATGGGAGCTGCAGCGACCTTCCTGAGGGCTACCTGTGTGAGTGCACCCCTGGGTTCACGGGGGAGCACTGTGAAGCCAATATCGATGAATGTCAGCCCAACCCATGCAGAAACGGAGCCATCTGTAAGGACGGCATGAATGAGTACCACTGCTTCTGTGTGCCTGGGTTCCAGGGTTATAACTGTGAGATTGACATCAATGAGTGTGCCTCCCGGCCCTGCAAGAACAACGGGAGCTGTATCAACAAGAAGGACCACTACGTGTGCGCGTGCCTCCTGGGGTTTACAGGTAAGCACCCATACACACACACACACACACACACACACACACACACACACACACATATATATATGCATTGCAAAAAACTTTGTTAATGCTGAAAAACTCTTGGTTGATCTGTGTCGTTGGTGCTGCCCTCTCAAACTGGCATGACACGGCACATTCCACTCACCCATGTAAACACAGTTTCATAACAGTGTACCTCATTTGGCAAAGTGCCCCGCCCCTGTGTGTATTTTGTGTTGTATGTTGTGTGTTAATGTTGATGTATAGTCATTGGTACACAGGATATAAACGGGTCTGTGTAACACAAGTATTTAAAATGTATATTTGTATTTAGGCACAAGGATTGCACAGCACTTCACGTGCAAGTAAAATATAATAATATGTGAGCACGGGGAATTGCACTTTATTAATTCACGTGCAGTTGTACCGCAACTCCAGTTGAATGATTGATTAGCAATCGAGTCTAGGTACAGCTGCATAAAAGCAGCATGTTTTCACTCACTCAGGGTTGTGTGTTCGGTGAGTGGAGAATGGGATTGGAGACGGAGGTTATAATAATAATAATAGATAATAGGTAATAGTTAAAATATCAGCTCACCGTGTTTGTCTGTGTAGTCTGTTTTTTTTGTCTCTTTAATTTGGCGAAAGTGCCGTGTCCTCTGTTTTTGTTTGTTACAACCTTTTTATTTACTGTTCTGTTCATTCATTAAATGCTGAGCGAAACCAATCGCTCAGCTCCACCCAACTCCACCTCTCTGTTGTTTATTTCTTGGTTCCTATTTCTGGTCTGACGTCACCCACTACAGCCGTCTTTGTGACACTCATACACTTTCATTTTTGCAGGTGACAATATCGTTGTGTCATGCATCTGTCACATGGGTGTCCTCTTTAAGTGCTCCCATTCCCCCATCCATGTTACTCTGAATGGTAGTTTTCGTGAATAATGATATTTTGCCGTGAGGCCAATTCCTTTTTCGAGATCAGACATCAAACTGCAAGAGCTGTACTGAGCATGCTCGGAACGAAAATTTCAACTCCCTATAATTCAGGAACAGATTAATATTTTTTCACCAAACCAGAAAAAGGCACTATTCTGGGCCAGTCCCCTTGTACCCTAAAATTGTCAAATCAATCAATATTTATTTTATATAGCGCCTTTCATAATGGACCACCATCACAAAGTGCTTTACATAATACATTAAATACAGTGAAATACAGGGCATAGTACATTAAATATACACTAAAAACAATGCAAATACATTAAATACAGGCATAATACATTATATAAAAGGCAAGTTAGTGAATTCTAAACATTGTTGATGCATGTGTCCTACAGATAAGGTGGAGTAAAAAACCTGAAATACCAATTTAGATGTTTTTTTTACATCTGGTAAGGATGCTAGCAGCGGCATTTTGTACCAGCTGCAGTCGGTTTATGGCACGTGGTGGAAGACCACCATAGAGAGAGTTGCAGTAGTCGATTTGAGAGGAGATGAATGCATGACAGAGTATCTCTGCATCCGGGAGGGAAAGGTAGTGATGGACCGTTGAGATGTTTAAGAGAAGAGAAGAGGCCCAAGAACAGATCCTTGGGGGACACCACACGTGACCGGGTTTGCGTCAGCACTTCTTCCATCATAGAAAGCAGACTTCATGCGTCCAGATAGGTAAGAGGACAGCCAGGAGAGACAGGTTCCAGAGATCCTGGCATACTTCTGAAGGAGGTCAATAAGAATGGTATGATCTAAGGTATCAAAAGCAGCAGTTAGGTCAAGAAGTACAAGGACAAAGGCAGTAGCAGCATCAGGAGTGAGCAGAAGATCTGGAGCAGTGCAGTTTTGGTACTGTGATGTGGCTAGAAGGCAGACTGCAGAGATTCAAGCAGATTGTTATCTTTGAGATGTTTAGTCAGCTGGCTGGCTACAGCCCTTTCAAGAGTTTTGGAGAGAAAAGGATATGGAAGATAGGATATGGGACAGAAGTTAGATAAGACGGCCGGGTCAGGGGAGGGTTTTTTGATAACTGGAGTTACTCGGGCAATCTTGAGAGCAGCAGGAACCAGGCCTGAGACCAGGGATAGGTTAAGAGTGTCAGAAGTACAGAGACAGACAAGATTTGTTGGCCAGAGGTCCAAGGGGCACGTGGCAGTAGTTGATTTCAACAATAGGCTAGAGTCATCAGTAATGGAGAGAGGAAAGAAGGAAGAGAGAGCAGGAGGGGCAATCGGAGGGAAGTCAAGGTTGTCGAGTACAATACTGGGAGTGTGGCAGGAGAGCACAGATTAAATGGTGTCAATTTTGTTCCGAAAGAAAGAGGAGAAATTATGACAGGTAAGAGGAGGATGAATGGGAGGTGGATTTATCGATGGCTGGATGCAGGATTTTATCAGTGGTTTTGAAGAGATTTTTTGGTTTACCTTGTCCCAGAGATCTGAGAAGTACTTCACCTTGGCAGGATGTTGAAATCACCTAGGAGTAGAATTTTGTCAATTGAAGTGGAGATTAGGGAAATGAATTGTGAGAACTCTGCAATAAAAGCAGAGTTCTTTGGTGGACGATAGATAACAGCAAGGGTGAGGGACATGGGAGAGGGGTTCTTGATGGCGAGATGCTCAAACAAAGAGAAAGCTGGCACAGAGAGAGTTGAGGCAGCAAGCACAGAATTAGCAATAACTGCAGTGGCCCCAGCTCTACCAGTGAGGAGTGGCTTGTCAAAGAGTGAGTAGCCATTTCGGATGGATAGATGTAGCGAGTGCTTATCATTTACAGAGTGCCAGGTTTGTGCTAGACAGAGAAGATCAATATTAGTGCCAGCTATAAGTTCATTGAGAAGCAGAGATTTGTTAGTCAGAGAATGGCAGTTCAGGAAGGAGAATTTACAGTATATACCAGGCAATAGAGGGGAAGAGGGAGTTGGTAACGTTATCTGAAGTAAGTACTTCCCAGTATTCATTCTAGGAAAGGAGAAAGAGTGAGCATGCTTTGTCCAGCGGATCCAGACGTTGAGTGTCAAGGTGGGAATGAGACCTCTGGTAGCCACTAGGAGAGATTTGGGAAAGTTCCTTGCTCTACTTGTCTCACTCGGACTGCCACAGCTCAGACTGCCCTTGGACGTGTGGCCTTTAGACGACTAGCGCTTAGAACGGCTGGCGTTCCAAGACACTGTTTGCCAATTAAAACTGCTTTGCAGGCCTGGAGCCATATACATAACACACACTTCTAATCAGTGTCCCAATTCAACACATCCAGCACATAAAGGAAATCTAAATTACAATTTTTAAGTGCAGTCTGGTTACTTTAGCAATCATCAATTTAATCTATCAATTTAACTGTAATTCACTTACCTATTTCGATGTTTGTTTCAGCCAGCAAGAGGAAGCACACATGTCTCTTCAGTTACAATCACCAAACCGTTTTGGAACTAGAGACTGCAAAAAAAAAAACAGCAAAAAAAAAAAAAAGTGCTATCTCAATTAGTTCAGTAGCTCTTGGGTTCATGCATTATACACTGTGAGCATTTCATTATTGCCAAGATCTACGATGGTGACCACATTGAGGTCAAGTGACTGTGTAGTTACCAGATGATAAACACCAAACACTTTGAGATATTGGCTCCGTATTCGGTACACAGCTGTATTTTATTGTTCTCCTAGTTCAAATTCAACCGTTGGTATCTAAAAGAAATACTATTTTAGCAAAGCTGTCTCTGCACCAAACCCTCCAAAGTGATTTTTATCCAAATGCTTTTGTGTTCTATCGATTTCCATTTGACAGGAAACTTTTTTCTGGGCTGATCTCTAAAGGATGTGCTTATATACTTAGATAACAACCTTCTTAATTAAGAAGCTATTTTTAACCCCTAGAAGGCACTAAACCTGTTAGTAGAACATGAACCAGTTCAGAACAGCTCTTAGCCTTGGAAGAAGCCCCCCCACCCCCTCTCATCAGGTTATTATTTTGTTATTTAGTAGACGCTTTTGTCCAAAGCGACTTACAGAGACTAGGGGTGAACTGTGCGTCACAACTGCTGCTGCAGAGTCACTTACAATAAGTCTCATCTGAAGGTTGTGTACGTGAGACAGCTCTGTCTGCACCCAAGGTGAAACCAAGTAGAAGTCAGCATTATCCTCCAAGCCTCTGCTGAGCCATGTGTATTATAGTGCCTCCATGGTAAAAGACATATGGGGGGCTCAGATTATGCTTGAGAAGGTACCCCTGCCATCTGGTCCTCATTGCAGGAGCTGTTTGTTTTAACTAATCCAGTTTACTGCAGATTTTCTTTCTTAATTAAAAATATGAGAAGGTGCAAGCAATTCTAGTGTAAAACAAGTTAGCAAATAGCATGCTTTCCAATCTACATAACTGTAGAAGATGGTCTTTCTTTGTTGTGCTCCTCTGACTGTCCTTGCTATAATGCAGTATCCCATTGTAGGTGGAGTACAGTAAAGCCTGCCCCTTAACCTGGAGACCTGGGCTCAATCTTCAGTCAATGCTATCTTAGTGTAGCCGACTCAATCCTCAATCGTTGCTGTCCTGTCTTTATGAAGTAGTGCTGCAATGCTTTTTCAGTATTGTTAGTTTTTGCTGTTGTACTTTTAAAAACTGCAAACGGTTGTCATTGAGGAATATTAAGGGAACAGTGTTCTGAACCTACATAGTGGAAACAATTTACAGTCAGTTTACTGTTGAGCCACAATAAAAAGCAAGAATACACTATTTTGAAGGAAAACTTGACTACAAAGATTAGATAGTTTTAGAACTGGAGCTCTCTACCAAGAACCGTTGTGTTTGCACCCAAGTGTTAATAAGAATCCAGATTGGTTGCATGATGAATAACGGCAAGGTATGGAGCAGTTCAGTGCAAATACAAGCTGATGCAAGCACTGGTACAATTGGGTGCCATATATTCCAGTATAGTCGAGAGCTGTGAGGATTACAGATGCTGTCTGAACAGATGTGTCTTGAGGAGGTGCTGGAAGGGGATCAGAGTCTAATATAGTCTAGTATAGTGGAGAGTTCAGGTTTACAGGTGTGTGTTGAGGAGGTGCTGGAAGGGGATCAGAGACTAATATAGTCCAGTATAGTGGAGAGTTCAGGTTTACAGGTGTGTGTTGAGGAGGCGCTGGAAGGTGGTCATGGACTGAGTAGTCTTGATATCTGTGGGTTGGTCGTTCCATCACTGAGAGACAAGGAAGGAGGAGTGGGCTGTGGGAGCAGAGGGGGGATGTACAGCTAATCTGCCAGGAGAGGGGGTGTAGGGATAAGTGATAGTCTGGAGATAAGAGGGAGCAGAAAAGTCAAGTACAAGAGTTTTGAATTGGATGCGAGCAGCTATAGGGAGTCACATTAGGTATATATTCAAACATACACTGTTTAAACAAGAACCAATGCTGTAAATACATCTTGCACCTTTTGATAATGCGACTTGAAGATGTATTAACCCTGGTGAGTGAAAAGGCTGTAGTACAATTTAAACAGACTGTGAACCCACAATGTCATTGTACTTCTTAAGAATCAGACCAGCGCCTTCAAAATTGGAATCCAGAGCCATGAATCAACCTACTTTGTTGAAAGAAACATCCTTTTAATGCGTTGCTTCTCAAGTGATCGTGACTTAGTCAGCCGGAGCCTAGGCATGCACTGGTACCCCCCTCCCTCGGCTCACTGCACTGACAGGCTGGTATTTCAAATGCTTTCACTGTTATCATAAGAGGGGGGTGCAGTGGTAATGCATTCTCTGAGCTGTATCTCAAGTTCCTAACCCTGGCTTTCACAAGGGGTCATGTTCTGAACTCGCGGGGCACCAGGGGAATATTTGTTGGTTCTTTTGCACACAAGATCAATTGCACACAAACTACGTTCATGGATAGCAGCTACAAATCTACTTTGAGAGGTTTAATTTGAGTGACTGACAGGATTTTATTAGGAAAGATTTACAAATAATCCAGGTCTTCCCCAGTTAGCTGCACATCTGCGGTTTAAATGTGAAAATGAACAGCACAGATTGTGATATTGCTTATTTAAAAATATATATTTAATTTCATGTATCGTTTCTGGCATATGATTGTATTTTGCAAAATTACCTGTTATGCAGAGAAACACACATTATTTTCAGTGATCTGATGGGATCATCATCCTAACTGCAACATTCAGGAAACAGATTATTTAACATAAGATAACAGGTTCTTTAAGTGGATCTGTTTTTACAGTTAATATATACTTTTGGGGCATATATACAACATACTATACATTCTGAAAGAATTGAAACTTATTTTATATATATCCATAAGATACACATTAATGCTTTTTGAACCTCTGCTATTTGATTTTTCTAAGTGGGAGTTAAAGAAGTGAACTGCGAGGTGGAGATAGACGAGTGCGTGTCCAGGGCATGTCAGATCAGTGATTAGTGGTATGTTCTTTAAAGGAGTGAACTGCGTGGTGTAGATATACCAGTGTGAGTCCAGTGCATGTCAGATCAGTGATTAACGGTGTGTTCTTTTAAAGGAGTGAACTGCGAGGTGGAGATAGACGAGTGTGAGTCCGGGCCTTGTCAGAACGGTGCTACCTGCAATGACCATGTGGGCCTCTACACCTGCATCTGTCCTGTGGGCTTCGAAGGGCTGGACTGCCAGATGGACATTGACGAGTGCGCCAGCCAGCCCTGCCACAACGGAGCCACCTGCCTGGACCTGGTCAATGGGTAAGAATGAGAGCGGCACCGAATAACAAGTGACAGTCCACCTCCGAAACTGGAAGTCTTCGCATCGCATGTCATGTGATTGTGGATCTTGCCGTTTTCAGTTGCAACTCATTAACATAAATGGCATTTTAGAGCATTTAATAAATAGTTTTAAAACATCACAAGCAGTTTTTAAAATATAGTGCACAAACCGCTCAGCAAACAGAGCCCCAGACGTGAGCAAATACACCATTTACTAATAATATTTTTAAAGTGGTGACTGGTCGACCTATTAGACTATTTTTGCCTCAACTACTCGACTTATTAGTGGCGGTTCTACCCTCACTGAGGAGGCTTCCAAAAATGTGAGTGCTTTTTTTTAATTTAGTCGTCGCTAATTGTTTTTACCCCAGTTTTCTCCCCAATTTGGAATGCCTAATTATTATTTTTATCCCAGTTCACTGCCACAACCCACCGCGACTTGGAGGCTGAAACACACCTCCTGCAAAAAGTTTTCCTGCCAATCTGTCATTTTTCGCACTGTGGATCCATAGCGAAGCCACCAGACCTATAGTGCCGGAGGACAACACAGATCTGAATGGCTCCACTGCAGACCCGCAGGCGCCCTGTCAGGCACAGGGGGCGCTGGTGCGCAGTGAACCATGGATTGCCCTGCCAACCTAATCCCTCCCTACCCGGGTGGTGCTTGTGCGCCTCCCCCTAGGAACCCCCGGTCACTGTCGGCAATGACACAGCTGGATTCAAACCTGCGATCTCCAGGTTATTGGACGCATCCTGCACTCCACGCGGAGCGCCTTTACTGGATGCACCACTTGGGAGCCTGAGTGCTTTTTCTAATGGCAGCTGCTGTGATTTCCCTTGCAGGTACATGTGTAACTGCAGTGACACCGGCTTCGTAGGAGAGAACTGTGAGATTGATATCCCTGAGTGCGACTCGAATCCGTGCTTCAATAACGCCAGCTGTGTGGAAGGAGTCAAGAACTACAGCTGCCTGTGCTGGAGCGGTGAGTGTGACACGTTAGCAAGAACTACAGCTGCCTGTGCTGGAGCGGTGAGTCTGCCTGACACGCTAGCAGCCACAGAACTGCAAGAAACTGCAGAACAAAGCTGGGGTCTTAGAAAAGTAATATTAGGACCTATTTAGATGTAGGCCTGAATGATATTAGCCTAAAACATCTTTACATTTTAGTACCATTTATACTGAAATTCAAAAAACAAACTGAAATGCTTCTATCTTGGCCTGTTTCCTTGTTCACAATACAGCTTTCGCTAGAGAACCGCTTATCTGACTTAGATTAAACTTGTTAAGGACGTTCTTTAGTTAGGTTAAAAGGAATCAACAGTCAACCCCAGTCACTATTTCTGACTTTCTTTAGCGTACTACTGGGTGTATCGAAGTGGGAATGTTAGCTCTACTTTTGTATTGTTTCTCATGTGTCCAGGCTTTGAAGGGCACCACTGTGAGCTGGATATTGATGAATGTGAAGAGCAGCCCTGTCAGAATGGTGCTCTGTGCTACGAGCGCTCCAAACAGATCTATTATGGGGAGCTTGCGGAGTTCGAACAGGAGTTCAGCTACAGTACAGCAGCGGGATACCTGTGTCGCTGCCAGCCAGGCTTTACAGGTGAGTCTCCCAGCTACAGACAGAGGGATCACAACCCCTGCCATAGCACTGTCAGTAGGTCAGGTAACAGCTTTCTATATGATGTGGTAAACATTCTGAGTGGTTCTTCAATTATTCAAATAGTGTGTGTGTGCGTGACAGATAACTAGATGAGGAGAGCTCTTCTATAAACCCCTTCCAAAGTGACAGAGAACTAGATGGGGAGAGCTCTTCTATAAACCCATTCCAAAGTGACAGATCAGTAGATGGGGCGAGCTCTTCTGCAAAGACCCTTTATGTCATCAAGCCTGTATTACAGCTCGCTGGCCTGTACAGAGCGGATACACCTCAGAGCGGGCAGGGCTGTGGTTTCAGCTCACTGGCTTGTGCACAACAGATACACCTGAGACCAGGAAGGGCTGTGGTTTCAGCTCGCTGCCCTGTACTGATCCTGCTCTCTTCCTTCTCAGGGAAGAACTGCTCTGTGAACATCGATGAGTGTGCCTCCATACCTTGTCAGAACGGGGGGAGCTGTGAGGATCTCATCAGTGGATACCAGTGTCTGTGTGAACCTGGCTTTACAGGTAAAGTCTCTTGCTTTTAATATACAACTGACTTCTCTAACCGGGAAAATGACTCAAACTTATCTTCGCCAAATGAAGCTGATTCTTAATACCCTTTCCTCCGCACTGCCTAAACAGAGGTACAAATGAAGTGAAACCATGTGAATGTGCTTTATTTAGGTAGTGTGCATAGCAAATAACTAAATGGAAAAACCACCAAGTACAATTCTATAACTAAAATGAAATTTACTTACAGCCTCTGTATCAAATGTCAACGTTTCTGTTTAACTGTACCAAACGAGAAAGTTATTAGTTTAGTAACACAACTTGATTTAGCTTTTTGTTTATTGAGATTATATTATATATATATATATATATATATATATATATATATATATACACGCGCACGCACACACACACACACACACCACACACACACACACACACATATAAATAGAAAGTATTGCATTACATGGACCTGAAAGAGCTAGGATGTATATAGTGATCTTAATGGCACTAGACTTTAACACAGTGCTTTTTGTTTTGTTAGTTCAAGGCTTACTGTGTAACACCATAGTAAAAGCAGGCACACATATTTCTGTGACATCACTTGGTATTGTTTTGAGGCTGCACTGAGTAATGTTTTCTGAATATCTGTTTATAAGGTTTACAATTGTTGAGCGCCATCTAGTGTATAAAGGTGGAATTTGTAAAATGTTTAAATGCTGGTTATACTACATCACACAGCAATGGCATGGTTATTTTATATTTTCTGAATGGAAAACAAAAGTGTATGTATTGCTGTTAATTTAATAGAATTCCAAAGAAACAAAAAATACCAAGGGCATTGCAAACAGCGTATAGGACAGGGCTTCTCAAACTCGATCCTCGGGACCCCCTGTGTCTGCTAGTTTTCATTCCAACCGAGCTCTCAATTACTGAACTGTACACTTAATTAAGCTGATAATTAGCTTAATTAAACCTTTTTACTTGTTTTCAGCTCTTAAACAGTTGCAGTGCAAGTTACTTATAAAATGGTGTATCTAACTTGAAATCTGCAACTGTTTAAGAGGTGAAAACAAATAAAAAGGTTTAATTAAGCCAATGAAAATCAGCAGGCACAGGGGGTCCCAGGACCGAGAGTGTTACTTTACAAACATGCATCTGCTCATTGGTGCATCCTGTAACATATTCTCAAAAGAGCTGTCTTAAAATGTCTTTACATTTTTGTTTTGCTGAAGTGTACTACAGTAGAATTCGGTAACACTTTACACTGTCTCTGCAAAGTTACATTGTATTAATGTGTGCATCTTTGTGCATGATATATCTAAATACACAATTGTATCACAAAGGGGTTGGGTAAGGGTTATATTGTGCACAAAGGTTTGCACATAATGACATGTGTAAGCACACATGTATTTACTAAGTAACGGCTATGTAAATGCACAGTAATTGGAGACACCTGATGTAGTGTTACCCAGACTTTAACCTCCTACTGCTGCATGCCATGCCTGTTCAGCTCTAAGGTTTTGTGCCAGCACCTAAATCTAACTTAAGGTACACTAACCAACCACCTAAAAGGATCTGCTTATATTTTAGTGAAAAACTGAACATGATTGTGGGGCCCTGCTGTTTTTATAATTAGAACACAGCCTTTCTTCCAGCCTTTCTAGGCACACCAAGTGTAGGATAGGAGGGAGCATAACGATTGTACCTGTGGGAGTGCTTTAGAACAAAAACAGCATAGCTCTTTTCATTGCTGCACACTGAAGATACAGTACTGCAGGGGGCCCTTGTTTCAGATACTGACTGGATACATGATGTCTGGCATACATTCTTGGTAATGAAGGCATGAGCGAAAATGTTTGTTATCTCATCATTTCTCCATAGTTTTCAACATTCATATGTTTAGTAAGGCCGATCTGTTAAAGTGACATATGGAGGGTGAACAATTTTGGGAGCCCTTTCCTAGCAGAGACTGTAATGCTGCTCCTGACACCTCACCTGAACAATGTTGAGACCCCCTGTAATGTCTGATTAGCAGTTCCTGGCACAAAACCATTTTTCAATAAAATGGCAATATTTTTTCAGTAAATGTTTTGTAGATTTCTAGTGCTCAATATCCCTTATTGTTTGGTTTACCTCTAGAAACAAAAATCACAGTTTAATTGAAAGATTGCTCTTTGTTTGGAGTCATTTTGGCTAAATGAATTAAACCCACAGGCTTGGATGACGCAAGTCAAACCTGGTGCATTGAATCACTTGATCCTCCAGTGAGGGTTCATTGGTTATTGATAAAGGAATGATAGTCATGTGATTAACAGCTTCCCTCTCTCATTATGTGACTTTTATCAAAGTAATCCATCATTAATCACTGTTTTATCTTATTGCATGTCATAGATAATACAGAGTATCTGTACTATCTTACCTTTAAGTGTTGTGACCGGCATATACCTATAGTACAGCATTGGGACTTATCCAAGGACAGTTTGAATGATGAAGGCATGGAATTAACTCACAGTGAGTGACAACATGGTTTAAAATACACACTCCTAGTACTAATTGCATTATCACTTGTTCTCTTCACTGTTCGTACTGTATATATAGGAACGTTTAACTATCTGTTTCCTGGTTCTCAGAAGCAGTAGAGTGAACATTACATTAAATACAAAATGCAAAAAATATAAACGGACTCTTGAAAGAACGTGTGTCTGTCTGTCTACAGCTATGGCCAAAGGTTTTGCATCACCTAGAATTTTAGGATTGAGACATACCAAAACAATTTAACATCATCAATCAAAGAAGCTACAAAATGAAGCCTACTGGAATCTCTAATAGTATTACAGTATTTTCAGTTATTTTTAGAAATGTCACATTTTTCAATTTGCAGTTTGTCGTTGAGCATATGGAACAAAGCAGTATGTAATTTAATATAACATCATTCAGCAGGTTTCATTTGACTTTATGAAGGAAATTAGGTCATTCTGTAGGGTGAGGCAAAGCCTTTGGCAAGAGCGGTATAGATATAAGAAATTTAAATTGATTCATTTAAAAGCCCTGAATTCATTACAGAAATGCAGCTTTTAAATAGAAATAGATCCTCTGTGAGAATTCAGTTGTGTTTGAGACAGGAAAATAATTAGTAGCTAATCTCATCTGCTTTGACAATTAATCCCAGGAGCTTCGTTCTCTGTGTAAATGGTTTTAAATTAGTATCACAGAGAAACTGCCATTACAAAGTCTCAGTGCAAAGTGATGAATTATTAAAGGTCATTAGATCTTCATAGTCTGAGTCGTGGTCAGCCTTTGATGATTGAAGTGAGGGGTACAAGATAGGGATTAGTTTAACCCATTAACCTCATGGAGCTTGATTGAGGTTTTAGGGAGGGGGTGGGGCTACTAGAATGCATTAGGGGGCTGACCAGAATCTCGGTTTTCTACCCAATTTAAAAATGCCTGATATGAACGCTGCCTAACCATTGCAACCCAAGCACCTCTCAGAGCGTGTGGTCCATAGCCTGGCTCAAGATAAACTGCTGCATCCTGGTACTTTTGCTGTTGGTCACATGATCCGATGGCAGTTAGACCATTGGAGGGAGTTTAACTACAACAGTTGAGGTGATTAGGTACCAGGAAGAAACAGCAATATTTAATAGCTACACATTTCGAATTAAAGTTTACAGTGAAATACAGCACAAGCAACAAAATAAAGCATCTTCAATTGAAGAAAACTGGTATCCGTGGTAATATTGTCAAATAAGAGGCTTTTTAAACTAGTTTGGTGTAAACTTTATGAAACCAAATGCTTAGTAAATCAATAGTCTCATTCTGAATACAAACCCAAAATAATTGGTAAACTAAAGTAATCTTACCATTTAAAATATACACAGAATATGGAAGAAGGATAATAAGGCTGCCAGTGTGTATTTTTCCATTTCTTTCCAGACTTAACTGATGATGGATATTAAGATCTCTAGTCTCAAAGGGATACTGAAACCCTCTGAATGTCCCTAATAATCTTTATTTATTTATTTATTTATTTATTTATTATTTCACAATATGGGTTGTTAATAATCATAATGACTGTTTCTGCACATCCAGGTATTTGTCTGGTTTAATAAAGTCACCAGAGTGTTTTAATGTTGGAGCTTCTGTAAGAAACGCAGTACAAAACTAAAAGGTGTGCACTAATGACATCCCCTCTGAAACAGATGCAAAATAAAACAACCTTCTAATGATGCAAATGAATCTAAGTATTCCTTAAGCTGTTTTCTACAGTCTATTGTCTCGAGCTTGGTAGGATTGCGTGCATCAGTAGGGTGCTATTTGACATGCTTTATGATATATTTAGGTTAATTGTGAGAACACTGCAATAAGCCTGATCTCCATCTTTAGACTAGCAGTCCATGCAGCAAACAGGAACACTATGTTTAAAAGAGGTTGCCCAAACTCCTGGGCACTGAATCATTTCAATAATATACTTAATTGATGGTATTTTAGAAAGCTAGGGCTGGGTGCAGGACTCTAACCCAGGTGCAGGAGTTTCTAACCCAGCGTCTTATACCATGTACAGATGCCTTCCTGTGCAGATGTCAACATGTGACTTAATGGGAAAGTTAAAACAAAACAACTCCACTTAATAGTAATTGCTGGCTACAATATTGTTTTTCTAATAAGCCAATATGCTGTTTCTGGGTGTAATTTGTTGTGTTTGAAATGTCATCTTGTGATGTTTGGGTGAGAGGGCCACAAATCGATGGCTGAGCACTTTTGTGTGCTCAAACTGTGCAAAATGTTTTCTCTTAGTTATGAGAAATTGTTATTTAAAAAAAAGGGGGGGGGGGGGGGGTACACCGTGTAGGGCTTCTCAAACCCGGTCCTCGCGACCCTTGCGTCTTCTGGTTTTTATTCCAACTGAGCTCTCTAAACCCTTCATTGAACTAATACTTTGCTTAATTAGGTCTTTTTAATCTTTTTCAGCTTTTAAACAGTTCGAGATTTCAAGTGAACTATACAATTGTATAAGTAACTTGAAATCTGCACATTTTTATGTGCAGATTTCTGGGTTCAAATCCAGCTCAGATCGCACAAAATTAGTTTGTTGGTCTAAACTCAGACATTAGCCCCCATCACAAGATGAGCACTCAATTCAGGATACTCATCAGTCTGTGAGGGGTGCAGGACTGAATGCAGCTCATCACCAAGGTGTGTCTGAGTGTGAGGGGAAGCTCCTGTGGGCTGAGTCCTTCAGCCTTCATGAGAGCAAAATCCACAAGGAAACACAAATCAGTGAGTATCCCATTGGAATCCAGCAATGAATCTTCAACACAAATCAATGAGTATCCCATTGGAATCCAGCTGTGAATCTTCAACACAAATCAATGAGTATCCCATTGGAATCCAGCTGTGAATCTTCAACACAAATCAATGAGTATCCCATTGGAATCCAGCTGTGAATCTTCAACACAAATCAATGAGTATCCCATTGGAATCCAGCTGTGAATCTTCAACACAAATCAATGAGTATCCCATTGGAATCCAGCTGTGAATCTTCAACACAAATCAATGAGTATCCCATTGGAATCCAGCTGTGAATCTTCAACACAAATCAGTGATTATCTCATTGGAAAATAGCTATGAATCTTCACACAAATCAGTGAGCACCCCATTACAGTAGATGAAGTGATTGCACAGTCAGTAACTACTGAATGTTTAAACTAAACTCAGCCACTAACTGAATGTGTCATTCATTTGCTTTGTTGTTGCAAGAGCAGTTTGGGGTGGGGGGGGGGCACTGTTTTAGCTGTGCTGAGATGAATTACTCTGGGGGACTTTATTGGGACTTTTCCAGTCGATGTGTTGATAGCACTTTGTCGAATTAGTGTCTAACTTTAAATGGTACAGTGTAGGTTACTAAACCCTTTGGCTGTAACAATACAATATGTACTGTATCACGATATACTGGTCACTATACATCACAATACAGTCCTGATGGGCTTCTTGGTGGGGTGAGTAATAACAGATGTTATTAAAAGATAGTTAAATGAGCTAGAGAGAGTCTATACTCATACCAACTATAAAGTACAGTTATTCCTCATTCAAGGCCGTTTGGTTGACTGCAGGTATCATACATCTAACGATACACACCTCTATACACAAAAGTATGACAATTAATTTTTACATCCCCTTCTAAGCATGTGGCCGCCCTTGTCAGCAGTCTGTCCTTCGCCCAGGATTGTGCTTGAGGGATGAGGTGATCCTTCAGGTCAGGATTATTGAGGTGCGTTGGCAGGGCTTTGCGAAGAGGCTCACAGATCCAAACCAAGCAGTCTGAAACAGAACCCCGCCCGACTGTAAAACCACAAAAGGAAAAGTCCAGCTAGCTCTGCCGAGTGAAATAATTACAAAGGAACCCGGCAGTGCCAGCCATGACCGGTGATGTATCATGTGGGACTGCTTCCTCGACAAACATTCTTGTTGTCAGGGCTGACAGGAGCCAGCTGGGAGGGAATGAAGCAGAGCGGATTAGCTCTCAGTAAGATGTGTTGGAGAGAGGCTCACAGTGTATAGGTTGCTTCAGCTCTAATCACTTCTGCCTGACTGGCACAGGGAGAAAGCACGCATGCTGCCCTTTTTTTTGTAAGCATTTCTTTTTTTTTGGTTCTTTATTCCAACAATGTCACAAATGTCTACGGGGAAGACGCAATGAAACCTCTTCTATTGCAAGTGATTTTATATGGAATTTGGCTTGTAACAGGTAACTGGCATGTCGCCTTAATTCATATCATGTTTGAGGAAATTGTCACAGTGCTGGTATAGCAGTGAAGGGAGTTTGACCCATTTAAAAGGACTGTTCCCTTTACTATGTAACATGGAAAACTGTACATACCTGAATTCTCCAAGGCATCATTCTCAATTTAGATTAGAATGGAGGAGGCTTGCTTGTTATTTGGGCTGCAGTCTGCTAACATGGCTTGTTGATTTTGTTACAGGGTGTGCTTTCTTAATTAATATTGTGTTCATGCTGTCAATTGGTATACTGTCTGCAAGCTCAGTGGACATTTGGTAATGCATTACCTTGTATATATTGAAAAGGATGCCATTATCATTTCAGTTAAGCAGATATCTTTTATAAACACCATGCAAGCAAATTAGATATGTCAGTATATAATGTGTAATGTTTATTGCATGCATTTTTGTACATTTTACTGCATAGACTGTGCTTTTTGTGTGCCCGACCCACACACACTACATTTGGGTAAACATATTTGAGAGACTGGGGATGCAGACCTGATCCACAATAATTATGCAGTATTGAAATACAAACTTGACTTTAATTTTGTAAACTGTCTAGACTAAACCAGCTTTCTAATTTTAAAGGTTTTTGCTTTCTGGTTTTTTCGTGTATAGTAGGATCAGAAATCATAAGAAATACAGAAAAGCGAATATTAAGTAGCAGTCCTTCGCAGTCTTCAAACTAATTGCCTGTATAACAAGTCTCCACATGTCCCACTGAATGTACGTGGAATTTCATTGGGTATTTACTCTTTTCTCTATCTGAAAACTACAGGAAACTCCAGGTGTAACTATGGAATCTATATGTGAATGTGTGAGTTTATTTCTTGCTCATTGGTACTGGTGCATGATTCAGGTTACATCGAATCAGAGACTGGATGTGTAGACTGTCAAATCATGTTCTATTTCCACAGATCTCCGAGTACATTGTGGAATTCCATGTTGGGTTAAGTAGAAGAATGTTAACAATCCTGCTGGATTGCTTTGGCCCTGGTGTTGCTTGTGGTTGGGTTGCTTTGGCCCTGGTGTTGTGTTGCTTGTGGTTGGGTTGCTTTGGTGTTGCTTGTGGTTGGATTGCTTTGGCTCTGGTGTTGCTTGTGGTTGGGTTGCTTTGGCCCTGGTGTTGCTTGTGGCTGGATTGCTTTGGCTCTGGTGTTGCTTGTGGCTGGATTGCTTTGGCCCTGGTGTTGCTTGTGGCTGGATTGCTTTGGCCCTGGTGTTGCTTGTGGCTGGATTGCTTTGGCTCTGGTGTTGCTTATGGCTGGATTGCTCTGACTGTGGTGTTGTGTTGCTTGTGGTTGGGTTGCTTTGGCCTTGGTGTTGCTTGTGGTTGGGTTGCCTTGGCCCTGCTTGTGGCTGGATTACTTTGGCCCTGGAGTTGCTTGTTGCTGGATTGCTTTGGCTCTGGTGTTGGTTGTGGCTGGATTGCTTTGGCCCTGGTTTGCTTGTTTGGATGTTGTGTGATATCTATTTCTTAACATATGATTTGCAATGTGCTTACAGAAGATCATGAAGTGTATGTTTGTCTCAGTAAGTGGGTTGTGGTTAGTTTGGTTTAGATCATTTCTGATATGGTATGATGTTTAATACAGCCAAAATATCACTGGCCCACCCCCTCCAGATGTACCATGAGTTCAAATAGAACACCCATTTACAAATTGTAGAAATATATACAGTCATATGATGATGGTATGATGACACCACAATTCTAGAAAAAAAAAGGTCCATTCTGGGTCTCAAAAGTTATTGTAAACATTGTAAACGACCAATTGAGAAAAATAAAAGCCAGTCATGCAGGACCAAGAAAGACTTTGTTCTGCCTCTCGTGATGGAAAAGGATCTGTTCAGATAATGAGCTTTTGACCATGCCTGCTATGAAACACATCAGAAAGCAAGATCATTATGAACTGAAAGCAGTTCAGAGCGGTGCAGTGGTACTGTACTATAAACTAAGGGATTGCCAAGGTATTGCATTACCCATTGAGCTCATTCAGGCTGTAGAAAAGTCAAAGCTGCTATCTGGAACCAGGGCACGCTCTATGTAAACATTACAGGTCCACAGTGCCAACACAGAGGTGTGTGGGGAGTTGTTGAAGTTCTCTCTTCTAATACAGCTGTCAGAATAATTCATCTGCCAGTGCAGAGGAGTAGCAGGATGCCTGGGATCTGTTTATCTTACCAAGGGTGTTTGCAGAGTTATCTAGAAGAAACAAATGAGCACATTTTAAAGGGTTGTGCCTGTTATAACTCATATTTTTTTAAAGGAGGTTGAAGCATCCTTGGGTAGTATTTTGAAGCAAGAGCAATTTGTTCGAAGAGAATAAAACATTGTAAATCCATGTGAAATCAAGAAAAACAGGCAATTTTTCACTTGAATGCCTCTGATTTTGAAAAACTTTTGCGCATGTTATTGTCTTTGGATGAAATGGTTACACTGTGAATTGTAGGCCTGAGTGACTTCCCATGCGTGAGGTACAGGTCATTGAAGCTTGACCTTATTTGGGCACCCACCCTATCTTTACATGGTCACAACTTCCTCCAGAATTGGTATAAAAGCTAGTGTTGGTTTTGTTTTAAAGTTGTCAAATAGGACTAATCATTACATAAAAAGAAAAATTAAATACAAGATTAAAAAAAAAAATGTTGTGTGAATCTGCGACCTTTGACCTCACCTAAGTCAAATTGCGTAACCTTGGATTTTTGCCAGTTTTTGATAGATTGTAGCCTAGACCCTCAGCTACATTTCCTGTAAGTTTAATTTTGTGCCTGCTATTGGTTGAGGCACAGCACAGACTTAAATGCAGTGTCAGGTGAATCTTTTAAATTAAGTGATTACACACCTAAAACAATTAAACAAAAATCGAGCATACTCTCCTCTCCTGTTAAATTGAAGCTGCAGTGAACTGGTACAGATGTAACAGCTATTAATAAATTAATGAATTAACCAAAGTGCCCTATTTACATAATTGACTAAAACAAACAAATACAACTGAATTAAGTATAAATTAATACTGAATTGTGCATGTTTAATTTTGTCCCCACCAGTGGTACTTCTGTCAGCGCATGTTTGATATTTTAAGTGATGCTTCTCCAGGAGATGTTCAAAACCATTGAATCACTGAGCCTGGAAAAGAAAATGTATTGTTAGAAGTGGTGGGAATGTAGATATTTCATTTTCAGATCTCTGTCCTTCAATTTTTGCATGCAACACAATTTACCAGTCACCTATGTTTAAGTTGTCCTTCGTAGCCACTGTGTCAAGGCTTTTGATGCTTTGGCCATCTCCTTGTCTCTCAGGGTGTATGTCCATCCTGATGCAGTTGTTGGCTCCACTGATGTCAGCACATCCCCCATGTCTACAATAAATTGATCTAGACGGTGTGGGAGACAGAATGATCGTGCTGGTCCATTCGGGTGCAGGAAGTTAATTTCAGCCTCCCGTTTCTTCTGATCAGCAGACACTGACAGTGACTGTCATACTGAACAGTAACACATCCTTTCACTTGGTCAAATGGTAGGACATCCTTTTTGACTGTGATTGATTCTTCTCTTTGTTTTGGTGACTGGGAGAACTGTCGTACAAGGACTTTTGCTTTGGAAATTGGTTGAAAGAAATGGAGATGCCAGACACAATTTTAACTTGAGGAAGCCTTGCTCCAGAAAATCTTGCTCAGCTTACCATTGTGCTATCGTGAAGCATTCTACTTTAAGAGCAGGATTGTTGTCTTTTGCAAACCTGTGCAATTGGTCTGGAGTCCGGATCTGGTCATGGTATGGACCCTGCAAACTGGCTTTTGTTGCCATTTGTTTAATGGTTCCTACACCGTCACAGGGTCTAGGCTACAACCTGTCAAACACTGACAACAGTCCAAAATGAGTCAACTTTGATGAGCCCTCTCATCAAGGCAAGCATGCATGGACAATTTTACTCAAATCAAAGGAGGTCAAGGTTTTTGGTGATTTGATTTCATGTTGAATGACCCTATGATACTGGAAGGAGCAGTTAGGGAGCAGTTAGGGTTTTATTGACTAAGTACTTAGTTGTTTAGTTTTAATTTTCTGGATTTAATAGGTGTTTTTTCTCTTTGGGGTTCTTTTAAAGACTTCAGTAAACACTTTGAAATATTAAGTCAAGCAGGCAAAATATTGTGATTAATGCCTTCAGCCCCATACGAGCTTCACTGATACATGTGTGTGTGTGTGTGTGTGTGTGTGTGTGTGTGTGTGTGTGTGTGTGTGTGTGGCTCTACTGTACAGCTATGGTCAAAAGTGTTGCATCATCCTATAGAATGAAACCTGCCGAATAATGTTACTTTTAAGAATGTGGCATTTTGAAATCTAAAATGTAATGTTTTTGTAGTTTCTTTGATTACACGATAAATATTAAATTATGTTCATAAGTTCTTTTTTTTTTTTTTTTTTTTTTTTTTTAATGATGTCTCAGTCCTAAAATTGTAGGTGATGCAAAACTTTTGGCCATAACTGTATAGTACAGTTCATTACATAGCAGGACTGCCGTGTTGGATTATATAGGGATTGCTGGAGCACACATGTATGAGATGAAAGGTTTCTCAGTGGTTTTTCTCATTGGTTTTGATAATCCCCTGAAATATTTCCACACTTGAACGACCTGGCCTGCATATCATCTATTTCGCTGCATTTTGTCTTCAAATGCCTTTATTAATTGTAAGATTTGTTTTTTATTTCATTTTTCATAATTTAAATTAACAAGTGCAAAAGAGATCATAAGTTTTGAAAACAATTTAAACATTTATATTTTCTTTTTCAAATTCACCTTTTAAATACAGACAGTACTGTTCCAAAAATAAAGTCCAAAAGCGTCTTCTGAGCGTCTGTGTGCAGTATACAGCAAACATCAACAATGTAAACAAAAGTAAAAATCATGTTTGCATTTTTGAAAGTGAACTGAGCTTATCCATGGTATTGATACCCCACTGCAGCTGTAGTTCAGAGAATGGCTGCTTGGTAGAGAGGGAAAGAGTGGCTAATTGTGTGAGCTAAAATGACCTGAGGTAACCTAACCAAACCAATAAGACAACAGTGTCTGGTTTCTGATGAAGCAGAGCTTGCAGAAGGCTGAACTATTGAAGAATCTAGTAACCATTCACCCAGCAATACCCATAAAACTGTTGCAGTGGGCAGCTTTACATTTTTCACCTTTTCTTATCTTCCAGGAGTGGGCTGCGAGACCAACATTGACGAATGTGAAAGCAGCCCCTGTGCGAACGGGGGCCGGTGTGAAGACGGCATCGATGACTATACCTGCCTCTGCCCTGCAGCAGGACAAGACGCCACCCCCTGGGGAGGCAAAAACTGTGACACCAAGCTGGTGGGCTGCCAGGAGAACGACTGTCAAAACGGAGCGACATGCCACCCTACCTACCAGAGCGGCACTCACAGCTACTCCTGCCACTGCCCCCCTGGTTTCTATGACGAACGCTGCAACACCTCAACCACATTCTCCTTCACATCCACAGGTTACATTCTCATAGAGGTTCCACTGAGAAACAGAACCAAGAGGGACGTGGGCGCCACCAGAGCCAGCATCAGCCTCCGGTTCAGGACCACCTTACCTGATAGGATTATATTTTACAGGGGGGACAACTCGGACTACATGTACCTGGAGATCGTTGAGGGCCTCCTTCATGCTAGGGCAGTGCTAGAGGGCTCTCACATCTATACATCATTGCCTGGAAAAGTAAATGATGGCCAGTGGCAGGAAATCAGTGTGACTTTGAAAGGTGGTTTAGTGCTGACCCATACAAACTGTAAGGGTGGCGACTGCACAAAGACCCAGGATGGCTTGGAACTGGTCCGTAATATTCCAGAGTCCTTCAAGATGATCTCTGTTGGTGGGGTCAAGTTTGAGTTCTTACTCAACAACACTGAAAGCAGGATGAATTTCATTGGCTGCATAGAAGACCTACTGATTGATTCCCAACCCGTGCTTCCTCAGAGGATTTCTGAGACCATGGCGGAGGGATTGCAGCTCGGCTGCAGCAAGCCGGAGTGGTGCGAACCCAACCCGTGCTCAGATCAGGGCAGCTGTGTGGATCTGTGGACCAGCTCCAGATGCCAGTGCTTCCGTCCCTTTCATGGTCCCAATTGTTCTTACGGTAAGACTCCTTTTTAAAAGAGTCTTCAATAAGGGCAGGATTCCAAAACTGAAAGAGTGTTCATCAGGAGCTTTCTAATTTAATAATTGTAAATGTGAAGGAATCCTTTGGCTCCACCACTGTTAATTAATAACAATGAGGCTTTTTGTACCAAGATGATGAACATTATGAAAAATGTTGAACAGTGCATGTTCGCTAGTATATTTCCTATAAACCTTCCGCAACTATTAAATAAAAGGAAGAAAACCTGCAGTTGTAACTTTTTGTATTTGCTGTTTGCTGTAAAATGCAAAGGAAGGTCCTGTTTGAATGACTAAAAGCTTGGCAGTGTTTAGATCCACCAGTTTAGCGCACTAGAAACTCTGTTATTGGGCTCCCAAGTGGCTCATCCGGTAAAGGCACTCCGCGTGGAGTGCAGGATGCACCCTATAGCCTGGAGGTCGCCAGTTCGAGTCCAGGCTATTCCACTGCCAACCGTGGATGGGAGTTTCCAGGGGGCGGCGCACAATTGACTGAGTTTCCGCCTGGGTGGGGAGGGCTTAGGTCGGCCAGGGTGTTCTCGGCACACCATGCACCAGCGACCCCTGCAGACTGGCCGGGCACCTGCAGGTTGCCCGGAGCTGCATAGTCGTCTGACGTTATAGCTCTGAGGTGGCTACATGGTGGGCCTGCAGAGTGAAAAGAAGCGGACAACTGACGATACACGTTTCGGAGGACGCGTGTGTTCCTCTTCGTCTCTCCCAAGTCTGTGCGGGGGTGGCAGAGGTGAGCCGGGTTGAAATAACAAGTAATAATTGGGGAGAAAATGAGAAAAAATAATTGCTGATTCCAAATTAAAAAAATAAAAATAAAAAATACAAATTACAAACTGCTGAGAGCCACCAAGGTGATACTATTTCCCAAGCGTTTCAAATTACAAATTTGTTCCCACTTTCCTATTAAAAAAACCTGAGATATTATCATAACTGCTACAGTGTGTATTCTACCATCTTATCCCAACAGAGTATACACCAGCAACCTTCAGCCTGGAAGACAGCACTAGTTCTGCCTCCTTTAACATCAGCAGCAGTCACGGCTCCAACTTCACAGTCTCCTTTTTCCTGCGCACGCTGAAGCAAGAGGGCTTGATATTTCAGCTGAGTAATGACACAGGCCCGTACTTCACCCTCTATCTGAAGATGGGCAGGATCAATGTGCAGACCCTGTCGGGCCCCCCTGCAGTGGCACCCATGTACTGTGCCACCGGAGAGAAGCAGCTGCTCATCGTGCAGTCCAATGATGGTAACGTCACGGTCGGACGGTCTCACCTGGATTATAAACTGACCCGGCTGCCTTCCGTCTCAGTCGAGGCTGGGGATGTAGCTCATGTTGGAGGCCTCTCTGTGGAAGAGGATGCATCCGCCTGGGGAGGGTATTTCAAGGGCTGTTTGCAGGACCTGCGGCTCGACAACTCGCTCCTGGAGTTCTTCCCTCTGGAGAACGGTAACTCCAGCGTGACCGAAGACATTTACAGCTTCAGGGAGACTGTTAATGTCATTCAGGGTTGCCACAGCGATGACACCTGCCGGGTAAGAGTTTTCATACAGCACAGGGAATTTCATGAATTTGAAATTCAGTTCATTCACACCACATTTAGTCCACATTTAGGTTACTAAGAAGCCATGGAGAATTAAACAAGTTTATTGGCCAGCTGCTTTACTGTGGAAAATAAAAATGTAAACAGCAAGGCCAATGGCACAATCCGAGGCCTGCAACTCGCACATTCCGTTTCCAAATCCCAGTTTAGCCCCTAGCTTTTTGTCATTGCACCTCTTGGCATCTTTATCTGCCAGGCTGTAAGCTAAGAAAGAAATGGAGTCACCTACAGTTAGCCTGCCCCCTTCAAAATCCCTATGCCACAATACCTATTAGAAACACAAAGCTGGACTGAATACTATGGAATGACTAACCAATAGGAAATACAGTAGGCACATCATATTAGGCACCGAGTCTTGTAACCTGTCACATGATTGAATGTGTCATAAATAAGACGTAGCAGCTGTAAGATTTCGAAGGGACATGGTAGTTGTCATCTTGTTTCAAATTGCCATTGCTGTGTTAATAACATATTAATAACTCCATCGCTGTCATTCTCTCTGAAGTCTGGACCCTGTGAGAATGGAGGCTCGTGTCAAGTGACCTGGAACGACTTTGTCTGCTCGTGTCTTGCAAACTTCACCGGCAGGACGTGTGAAAGGAGAGTGTGGTGCAGCAGCAGCCCCTGTCCGCACCTCAGCCAGTGTGTGGACGTGCCTGGGGGCTATGAGTGTAAGTATCAAACACACAGCTTTGACATAAGAAGCAGTAATACCTCCTTTCCACTGTCTGTATGCAGGTAGCTGAGCTGGACGGTCTGGGTGAGGTGTAGCTGGAGGATGTTTCCACAGAAGCTCAGCTATACCTCAGCTGCATCTCAGGCAGTGACCTCATTAATAAGGCTACTGACAGCGGTGTAAAGACCGAAAATAAAAACAGCCTCACAAATGTTAGTTTAACTTTCCTCGTGTTTGTTTGTTTGCATGTATTCAATCAATCCCACAATCCAACGTGTCATTTTAATGTTGCACTACTACTTCCTGGGTCAGCTATACCTGACAAAATAACACTAGAACACTGACAGCCGTCTTTACACTACACCTCACCCAGACCGACCAGCTCAGCTATACCTGACAGTGTTTTTTTAGTTAACTGTAATGATAACAAAAATGTCTATTAACGAACGCAAACCATATCCATTAATAGTTACTATAATAAAAAATAAAAACAAATATTTAAAAAGATAACGAAATAGTAAAAAAAAAAAAAAAAAACTTTTGATTTGTAATCGTAAAGCTTGTTAAACAAATTATTCCCCAAAAATATGAGTTCGACTGAAATACATTTATATAGTAAACGTGTGTAAAACCACTCCCTATTTTTTATTTTCTTACCAAAAATAATCATTTGGAGATCTTCTCTAGTTTGTGTAGTTTTTACACTTGCTGCCTGTTCCGCTCTGAATGGCTAGATGTCGCTGTCAGTCAGCTCAGTGGTCCTTTAATAGGCTACTGCAGTTTCATTGTCAGTCATTTCACCCTGTTACGCAGAAACTAGCGGGTTATGGTGTAGGTAAGCTTTTGCTATAGGTATACGGTGACAGTTACTAGTTTGTTTTGAAAATGGGTCGGAAGAGGAAAACACTTTGAATATTGTGCACAATACCCTGGCCGACGACTGATGTCTCCGCGGCAGAACGAAGTGGGCCCGTCTGCCTCCAGTGACTCTGAGTCCAGTTCAACTATCTCTAGTTTTGTTCTGTGCATGTTTTTGTCACCTCTAAATTTATGCTATAAAAGTCTGTGTAATACACTTTTATGTGCTGAGGTTTCTGCGGTTTATTTCAGACCATTTAAATGTGTGTAGGATCTTTGCCTATACGTATAGCTTTGCTGTGACCAAACGTTATTTGAATTAGAATGTTGGTAACCATGGTTTCGTTGCATGTTGAATATGATAAAGGGGCTTCCCAAAATGAGATGTTTCTTAATGGCATAAAAAGTTTGTTTTTTTTAAAGCATAAAGGTCGATTTCACCCATTCTCTGCTTGAATGAAAAAATAAAGATCGGAAAAACCCAGTAAATTTCTTTAATCAGAGTTAAAAAAACAAAACGGATGCTGTATTACATGTATGGAATGAAAATATATCGTGACAAAGCAGATGTCAGAATATGAAATGGTAATGTAAGCCTATAGAAAATGTACATTTTAATACAAGTTTTTGTTTCAATATGGTCCATATTCATAAAGCATTTTGCATAAGTACTCCCTGCAGGGGCTGTTAAATTAGCACATGAAATATATATCTGACTCTACAACTTGTTTTCCAGTAAGGAAATAAATATGGCTCTACAGTATGTTTTTTCCAGATCGCTTGGAAAGCCTGTGAGCCAGGGACATTTTTGTATTGTACAGAAAAGGGCAAATGTTTTAGTTTTATTTTTTATTCACTTTCTCTTTTTTTTCCATGTGTACCATTGATTCAGGCAAGTTGCTTTTATATTCAACCCTTCTATATGCCTTGTTTTTAATCAGGCGTTGAGGTTCTACTTAAACATTTACAAGGGCAAATGAAATGGTTTAATTATTTTTCCTAAAGTTAGTTTAATGTAAAAAAACAAAACAAATATAGCTTTTGTAAATTGCTAAGTAAAAATCAAGCTGAAAAACAGCCTGCTTTTTACTACTTGTTTCTAGCACACATATTCTATTTGACTTGTATTAAAGTGAGTGGAAGGCTGTACAGCCAGCCTTGGCTAGTAAATGGTAATCTCTGATCAATACATGTATGTGGTTGGCTCTTCTACGGAGTGCACTGTGAAGAGGGGCAGAGCCTGGCATTACCCAAGTTCTTTTTACCCTGACAGATTTAAAGGTCACCACCACTGTGTAAACTGTAATAATAACTAAATAATCACTACAGTTATATTTAGTTAACTGTAATAATAACTATAACTAAAATTTAAAAAATCATAACTATAACTAAAAAAAAAACAAGTAACAAAAAAAACACTGATTGCAATCTGGGAGTATATTCCTGTCCATATTACTTTTTTGTGTATCTTGAGAAGCACTTTTCCAGTTCTGATGAAACTTGGTTTAGATATTAGTTTTCATAAATGAATGAGACTATTCAGGTCTGGGGTTATAAAAGGCACTCTGCTTGTCAAAGTTACATTGTCACAGTGCATACGCTGGTGTAGGTCTCTGTTTTTTTCATTGCTTTTAATTTGCAGGGATGTATGTCACTGACATGCTTGTTTCCTTTTCTTTTTTTCAGGCAGAGCAAATGCAACATTTCAGGAAAACAACACTATTGAATATGCTGCTAACAAGTCTCTGAACTGGCCAGTAACAAACATTTCCCTGGATGTGAGGACCAGAGATGGGAATGCGGTTCTTCTGCGAGCCACCAACCGAGTGGAGCTTTTCTGCATTGAACTCCACAACTCCACACTGCTGGTCAAGCTGAGGACAGAGAACAGCGTGGAGATAGTTACCATACAGAGCGACTTCCCCATCACAGACGGCCTGTGGCACAAAATCATGGTTGGTATGACGGAACCGAAGCAGGGCTCATCGAGGTGGGTGATCACTGTGGACGGGAATCAGAACGGGACCAGCCTGGGCGTGGCTGGCAACCTCAACTTCCTCAACGAATCCACTGTGATGCTGGCTGAGAATTACACAGGCTGCCTTGGGACTGTGAGAGTGGGTGGAGTGTATCTCCCTTTCACCGAAGACCACACAGTACCACAGCGGGAGCAGTTTATCAAACGCAGTGGGCAAGAGATTCAAATCGGGTGCAGAGGAAACCCGGTCTGCACTCCAAACCCCTGTTACCATGAGGGAAAGTGTGAGGATCTGTTTAACTTCTTTGAGTGCAGTTGTCCATGGGGATGGGGTGGGTTATATTGCCAGTCTAATATTGACGACTGCCAGTCAAGTAGCTGTCTCCATGGCAATTGTACTGACTTGCTGGCTGACTACAAGTGCGACTGTTACCCAGGTTACACTGGGAGGGACTGTGAAACAAACATTGATGACTGTGCTGAAAACCTGTGTCAGAATGGAGGGACGTGCTCTGATGGTATCGACACTTTCAGCTGTGTCTGCCCTCCTCAGTTCGCAGGGCCTCTATGCCAGTAAGTATTATACTTTTCAAATCAATAGGTAGTCTGTCTCAGTGTAATGAGGTGCCTGAGAACTGGAGCTTGGTGAAATAATCACTGTTGTATTCAAGTTTATTCCAGGTTAAAACAGGTATCTAGAGAAGCCCAATTGTATCCTAATGGTCCAAAGCAGTGGTTCCCAACCCCAGTCCTGGGAACCCACTGTGTCTGCTGGTTTTCATTCCAACTGAGCTCTCAATTATTTAACTAGACCCTTAATTGAACCAATCATTTGCTTAATTAGACCTTTTTAATTGTTTTCCGCTCGCAAAACAGTTGCAGATTTCAAGTTACTTATAAAATGTTATTGCTAGTTTGAAATATACAGTTGTTAAGAGCTGGAAACAGTTCAAGGAAAACAAAGGTCACAGTGGGTCCTCAGGACCGGTTTGGGAACCACTGGTCTAAACTAATATACAGGTAATGCAACCTCCATATCTGGTAATGCTGTGGTCCCAATGACATGTTTTATTATTTCAAATTGAAATGTTTCCTTGAATGCAGTGCTTTTCACAATATTTGATAATAATGAGCCATGCAGACAACTGTTTTCAGGATTTGGAAGCGAGTTACAAAGGCTGCTGGGAGATGGAGTGCTTTGGAACTCATCTCCCATCCCATTTGCATGCAGCAAACTATTACAGTGTCACCCAGTGAGTCATGTGATTAAGGGACTTTCCAAGCAACCAGAAAATCAGAGACAGTCATTTGAATATTTAGAGCACAACTTGTTTCAAGAAAGGCTTCCAGCGGTGAGATAACAGGAGAATAGGAGAGCTAGGTGCCCTACTGAGCTATTTTACTGTGGTAGCCTCTCATTTTCAAAGCCGATGAAGGAGTTTAGTGGTCTCAACTTTAAAAACAGGCCCAGTGATAACCCACTCAGTGTATTTCTTCTAGGTGGCCCTTCCCGCCATTGCGGTGTGGGAAGGAGTTCTGGTGTCAGAACGATGGAGACTGTGTAGATGGGATCTGGGGAGCTAACTGTACCTGCAGGACTGGTTTCACTGGAGAGAGGTAAGAGGTCAGCCTGCCTTGGTGCTGCAGACACTGGGGAGAGAGGTAAGAGGTCAGCCTGCCTTGGTGCTGCAGACACTGGGGAGAGAGGTAAGAGGTCAGCCTGCCTCAGTGCTGCAGACACTGGGGAGAGAGGTAAGAGGTCAGCCTGCCTCGGTGCTGCAGACACTGGGGAGAGAGGTAAGAGGTCAGCCTGCCTTGGTGCTGCAGACACTGGGGAGAGAGGTAAGAGGTCAGCCTGCCTCAATGCTGCAGACACTGGGGAGAGAGGTAAGAGGTCAGCCTGCCTCAATGCTGCAGACACTGGGGAGAGAGGTAGGAGGTCAGTCTGCCTCGGTGCTCTAGACACTGGGGAGAGAGGCAAGAGGTCAGCCTGCCTCAATGCTGCAGACACTGGGGAGAGAGGTAGGAGGGCAGTCTGCCTCGGTGCTGCAGACACTGGGGAGAGAGGTAAGAGGTCAGCCTTCCTCGGTTCTGCAGACACTGGGGAGCACCCACACAAAGAACCACTAAACCAAGGAAACCATCAGCTCAGTGGATACAGACGGATGTTCATAGTGTCGCACAGTCGTACAGATATGCATGGCCTACCTGGCTCTGGGGAGGTGATACGTATATAATATTTTAATTGTTGCCTAATATTTTGAAACAGTACAGTAATCATTAGCACCATACCAGTTTCATTTATATAGATCCTTCATGTGCTAGCAACCTGGGGTGCGTTACAAAAATAAATAAACAGCAAGTCAAAAGAGCTCCAGACTGCTCGCTAGTGAAAAGGCAAATCTGTTGAGATTTAAAAATATTGACAGACTTAGCATTCTGGATAACATTTGCAATTGAGTTCCAAAGTGAATGATCTTGAAAACTAAAAGCCCTTTAACCATAGGTTTGTAATGAAGTTTGGAATAACTAAAAGACCATCATTTGCTGATCTCGAAGTGCAAGACAGTTTATATGAACTAACTCAAACAGGCAGGGCCAAAACCCTGAATAGCCTTGTAAGTGAGGAGTAGTGTTTTGAAATCAATGTGCTGCTTCACAGGAAGCCAATGTAAGACCTTAAAACTGAGGAAATATGTCAAATACACTTTGTGTGTGTACGTATTCTTGCTGCGGCATTTTAGCCACATGTAACAGTTTATCATGTAATACAAGCTGCTTAAATATTTTTTACAATTCCCAGAAGATTCTTATAATTTGTATAGACAGAAATAGCTTTTGTTTCATCAGCTACAATAAAATACTGTTGCCTATTTCAAACATGTTTACTGGAAATCGTCTCTTTTTAAATCAGTATTTTATTTAGTATTGCTGTTATTTTCTTTGGGACAATATTCTAGACAAATAAAATATAGTTTGCAAGGTAATACTCCAATGCACCATAAAGTACAGTATTCTGCATAGGGTAGAATAAATGACACATTTTTCTTTATTGCCGTCTCTGAAATCGAGAGGAATTTTTCCGCTCTTTGGATCATTTCCTCCAATAATAAATGGCCGGGGTTTATTGTTCTGCATTGAGAAGGCAGGAGCCTGCTGTTCTTTTTAATGAGAGAAAACTCTCACTGGGATAAGATTTCATTTTACCAGAGCCAGGCAGTCTAGAAATAGCATCATGTGAAGTTGAATTTCGCCCCCGGCTCCTGTTGTCTTCCAGTCATGCCTGGTAACGTTCTCCAGTGTGCAATAAAGACCTCTAAGAGGCTGGAGTCTAGTACTAGTGTTACCAAGAGCAGCGTTTTTCCTCCTAGAGAAATGATGGACCATGTAGAGGAGTTCAAGTCATTGTACCTCTGTTTCAGAGAAAACACTGACCACTTAGATACATAGCTGGGCCTCAATTCTAGGGGGCCACTTTAAATGTATTGTTTCATTAAGCCTGTTGTTTCACTTTGGAAACATCAGGGTGATTTATGTAGTGTGTCTGTTGTCAGTGAGGGTTTTGCAAAAATCACTTAGGGGATTAAATAGGAATGGTGGAGAAATGCTATTGGTCCCTGGTGTTCCATGCATGGTCGGAACTTCCACCCACAGGGGGCACTGTTTCCCAGCATTCAGGTTTTTCAGTCTACATTCTGTTCATTTGCTTGAATTACATAAGCTACACTTGGCAGGGTGTTGTTAACTTCTGAATGCAGCATCAGTGCAAGGGCCTGGTGGGATTATTGATTGTCTGGTGAGGAGCTCTTCAAGCTGCTGCAGCATTGCTCTTGTTAGAATAATTAAGGGATACAGTACAAGACCTTTTGCTCTAAAGTAAGCACGTTGTCTGTGCTGCACTTACAGCTCCTGTTAGTGCCCTAAAGGCTGATACAATCCAGATGCTACACTAGTTAATTAAAGGGAACTCAATCTACATTTCTATTTAGGCTTGAACAATGAAGGGCGGAGGGAGGGGCGGGGGGGCTTGATTGCCAATACATTAATCACAGCACAGTGGTCTGGTTTATGTGCTGGAATAGATTACAAAGCCATGTTAACGATGAATCATTGGGACCCTTTAAGACCCAGGATCCTCTTGTTACGAGCAGTCTCTTATGTTATGTTGCTAATGCAATGTGATGTACATTTGGGCCACTGGCTAAAGTGAAGGTTGTAACAATGTGCCAACCGGATTGTAGTGCTCTGTGACGACTAATAATCTATAATATTGTTACAACTTCCCACCCATGTGAAAGTCTACTTCACTTAGAATCATGTAAATTTTACCTTTATATTACCTTTTATTTTGATTTTTTTTCAAACTACTGAATTGATGCCCATTGAGAACAACTAATGTGTGGCTCCTGGTTACCTGTGCTTGCCCACAGTGTATGTGATGTTAATCTGAAAGGCACGATACTCATATAACCAATGCTGAAGTATTGTCATATATTTAAGCAGTGGACTAATGTTCCTCTCTTGTTTCTTCAACAGCTGTGAAACTGACATAAACGAGTGCGCCCCCAACCCCTGTCTGAACGGTGGCACGTGCCAGGACCTGGTAAACGGTTATGAGTGTAGCTGTGGTGCCAGCTATGCAGGACAGCGCTGCGAGGCTGATGTAAGCCACCTTTCCTTCTTGTGCTCACTGCTCTTCCGGCAAAGTCTCTGTCACTTCTTGTCCTATATAGTCTTGGACAGAGACGTTGACGAGACGGAAGAGCAGGCAAGTTCAAGTCTGCATGTATGTACTGTACTACAGGTTGCATTGAGTGTACAGGGAGGCTGTAGGGATGGAGCTTTATCTCCCATTAAACACTTTGCATCCTCTACTTATAGTTATTTTATGACACATGCTTTGCTTTTTCTTTTTTTGTTGTTTTGAAGGTCCTAGTTTTTAATAAAAGTCAGTTAAGTGCTGCTTCAACAGTATCAACCATTTGGCTCGGCGACGGGGTGTGATTACTATACTGTCTCTCTAAACTGTACTGTATCAGAGGTGGAAATAAGACTCTTACTGCATATCTGTTTCACCCATTCCAGGATTTACTACGAGCTTAATTAGCCAGAGTGCAGAAGAGACCTCAGAGAATGCTTTACAATATAGAAGGGAGCTCAGATAATGCTTTACAGTACATAAGGGACCACGCAGAATGCTTTGCAATGCAGAAGGGACCTCGTAGAATGCTTTACAATACAGAAGGGACCTCAGAGTGCTTTACAATACCGAAGGGACCTTGCAGAATGCTTTACAATACAGAAGGGGCCCCAGAGAATGCTTTACAATATAGAAGGGACCTCGCAGGATGCTTTACAATACAGAAGGGACCTCGCAGAATGCTTTACAATACAGAAGGGACCTCTCAGAGTGCTTTACAATACAGAAGGGACCTTAGAGAATGCTTTACAATACATAAGGGACCACGCAGAATGCTTTACAATGCAGAAGGGACCTCGTAGAATGCTTTACAATACAGAAGGGACCTCAGAGTGCTTTACAATACTGAAGGGACTTCAGAGAATGCTTTACAATGCAGAAGGGACCTCAGAGTGCTTTACAATACCGAAGGGACCTCAGAGAATGCTTTACAATGCAGAAGGGACCTCGCAGAATGCTTTACAATACATAAGGGACCACACAGGATGCTTTACAATGCGGAAGGGACCTCAGAGAATGCTTGTGAGTTGTCTTGCTCATTTAAATATTTAGCATTTTTTTAATGAGGAGACGATTATCTAATAAGATACCATAGTATTTAGTAAGTAAGGGGTCTGAGTGAGAAAAATGGGCAATACAATCCCCACCCTTACCTCTGTGCTGTACAATACATAAGGGACCACGCAGGATATATATATATATATATATATATATATATATAATATATATATATATATATATATAACTGTGTATATATATTTCCAGTATTTGCCTTTCTAAACCAAACTTCCATAGAGTTGAGCACTCGTGGTAAATATGTAACAACAATGTGTGCATGTCTAAGTAGAGACTTTCCTTCAGGCAGCCATGCACAGCACAATGTATACTTTACACTATCTGATTAAAAAAAATAATAATAAATGTAGCCAGTAAGCAAACAAACTGGATTACCGTGTGTGAGTGTTGAGCAAAGGCTTTGTCTAATCCAATACTCTCAATGGGGTTGAGGTAGTCCTAGTAATCTTGGAAACACATGGCCCTCTCTAGTCACATGCACTGTATAATTAGTTTTACTTGAAAGGCCTGGATAGTAAGAGTGGCACTGGGCATCTCATGCTGGCTTTCAAGAATTAGCATACCACTAATATCCCACCAGGATTATACTCAATATTGAGAAGTATCCCAGCCATGTACTGTAAGCAGCATATTTACAAAATGAAGGGTCACATTTGGAATATAGGTACATGCAGTTCTCCAGCTTTATAACACTGTAGTCAGGAGCCGTTGGTAAGTGAGTGCACTTAGTGTTCCGCATTTTAACAAGAATACAAGTGCCAGCGTGCACCCAGTTCTGAGAAGTCCTGCTATAATGAGGGAGCACAGTTTGAAACACCCTCAAGGCTGATTTTCTAAAGTGAGGTGGGGAAGAATATCAGTGTTGCACAGCCCTTATCGCACAGTGCTGTACTTCTGGGCTTCAGTGTACAGTGCAGCACTAATATGCTTCCCCATTTCACGGCAGAAAATAAGACTTGGAGAAGCAATTGTACCTGGTAGTTTACATGACAAAAAAAAGATTAACAATTGAGCATCATGTATAAGAAATTAAATATTAAAGTAAAATATATATATATATATATATATATATATATATATATATATATATATATATATATATATATATATATATATATAACATAAGGTAGGCTTGGTAAGGTACCTACCATTAAATGTTCAGAATACATTTTCATAGTGTAAACAATTGGGCTTTGGGTTTACCAAGTGAATCTCCAAAGAATGGAAAAGTCACATCTGATTTAGATCAGCACATTCCCTTCTGAAAAAGGTCCCCTGCAGGCTCTGCTTGCCTGTCGTCAGCCGGTCCTGCTAGCCACCACTCAACCCCCTGATCCACCTTTTTTTCTTCTTTTCTTTTAAATTTAGTCGCCACCAATGGTTTTTACCCAGGCAATGCCCAATTATAATTTTGTAATCCTGATTCAACACTCCAACCCCGTGGTGACTCGGGGAACAGAGGCTGAAACGTGCTGCTGCCAATCCATTATTTTTTCGCACTGTGGATCCACAGTGAAGCCACCAGACCTATAGTGCCGGAGGACAACACAGATCTTAATGGCTCCACTGCGGACCTGCAGGCGCCCTATCAGCCACAGGGGTTGCTGGTGCACTGTGAACCATGGTTTGCCCTGCCAACCTAACCCTCTCTACCCGGGCAGCGCTAGGCCAATTGTACGCCGCCCGCTAGGAACCCCCGGTCACGGTTGGCAATGACATGGATTTTAACCTGTGATCTCCAGGCTATAGGGCGCATCCTGCACTCCATGCGGAGCACCTTTACTGGATGTGCCACTCGGGAGCCCCCTGATCCACCTTTTTAAAGTTTAAACTGAAATTGCTTTCATTGGCATGTCCAAACGCAGCTTTAAAAATTGCCAGATGTTGCGCTGTGATGTCAGTGTTGGTAAACTGCTGATGTTCCTGTGGTAACACTAAGCTGACAATCTGTCCCTGCATTCACAGTATTGACTTGAGGGTGCAGAGCTGCCTGTTCTGTGTTGTTTGAAATCCCTTGAAGCTGTGGCTCGTTGGCTCTCCATGCTGTCAGGACGTATTATATCTGAGTCACGCCTAACCCTTGTCCTTTTGGATGTTCTGTTCTGTTCTGTTCTGAGCTAGGAGAGAAACTGTATAGTCTGTTCCAATTTGAATAACTGGCAATCACAATTATATTTCTAATACAGTAATCCTGTTTATAGCGACAGCCTATGATACACTTGACAGCACCTCTTGTTTTACTGAAGAAAGAATCATTACAATAGATGGGATCCAAGAAGGATACAAAATTGGGGTAACAGGATGAAATCTTTGCATCAATTTTTTTTATGTGAGCGCCTTCTTTAAACCTTGTTGTTCAGCAATATGAGATGTTATACATATTGAAAGAGTATATTGTTTAAATGTTAATGCTTACATTAAAGAGGCAAAGCAAGCAGAATGACCTCACAGTTGTGCAAGGATTGGATACATGTGGAAACAGTAAGAATGTTCTCTAGGAGTCTCTAGTCTTAATCTCACCATTTAAGAGGAAGGTCATGCATTCAGAACAATGAAAGGCCCTACATCAGTGTCTATTGTATTGCACTGTATTTTGTCCTGGATACTTCTACCATGATTTTTGTTTTTAAGCCAGGAAAGCATCCAATGTCTTCAATCTTGGAAAATGTAAGTGGTTACAGTCAGGCTCATGAGAGAACCCCCTCACAGCTCTGATATGAGCACATCCCAATCCTGATCAGTCCTGGTTCTCACAGCACAGATTGACCACTATTCTAAAAAGACCTGAGCCAGATTCAGACTTCATGGGTAAAAAGAATAAAAGGCTAACAAGCTAGTCTACTGTCCCACCTAGTCCCCGATGTACATGGTGCTATTTAAAGCATACTTACCTAGTCCTGGCGTTTAGTCAGGGCTTTCCATTTATCTTGGTGATCTTGACACGATTCCTTCCATACTTCAGGATGAAATAGATGCAAATCATGTAAAATTACTTTGACATAACTTTGCCTCCTTTACAGAAAATAATAAAGTACTAATACTTGTGGTATTCTCTTAAAACCCCATGCAAATAAAAGCGAACCCTACCCTTTGCAGTCATTAACCCCCTCGTTCATTTCTTCTGCAGAAACTGGAGCAGACAGACACAATCCCCCTGGTGGCGATAGCTGTGCCGGTGGTCTGCGGCTGCTTTCTGCTCCTGATTATCGGCCTGATTTTCATGGTTCTCACTGCAAGGAAGAGGCGGCAGTCTGAGGGGACCTACAGCCCCAGCCAGCAGGAAGTGGCAGGGGCCCGCTTGGAGATGGGCAGCGTCCTCAAAGTGCCACCGGAAGAGCGCCTGATCTGAACGGCGCCTCCCCCTTCCTGGCTGGTACTTTTTGCAGGTTTGCAGCAAAGTTGCCCGACTGACTGTGCGCATTGATTTGCACAGCACTTGGACATTGTAATTGCTGGATTTTACTTACTACTGACTTCTGTCTTAAACACTGAATTGATTCTACACAAGCGGTACAGTGTACTGTAATGATGTAATAAAATGACTGGAGAGAGGTGGGATATGAGTTTTTTAATTAGATACTGGTAGGGGATGTGTTAGATGCCTTGAGCCTCCTGTTTTATATCAAGTCAAGCTCAGAAAATCACTTCATGAACTCAGCCCAGCGTTTCTAGATAGCTGTGGCTGGTTATCAGTCAATCTTTATATGGCGTCTTTCATAGTGGACCACCATCACAAAGCGCTTCATGTAGTTCATGTAAAAGGCCTTACTCTGAGACTAAATTACAATAACCTTTTTTTTTTTTTTTTTTTAAGGCTACACAACTTAAATTATTATTGTTCAGGATGTTTGAATTTCCTTTTTTGTGAATTTTGTAAATGCCTGTATTGTGTGTGTGTGTTTTACCCCCATGATGTTAAACTCAATTGTCCTGTGTAAAGAGCTACAATCTCATGGATTTAATTGCGTATACCAATAGTGGAAAGTACCACTAGTGTAAGTCTTGGTAAACAAAGTTCTTCAAAAAAAAATGTTGGAAATGTTTTTTTCCCTAAACTTCTTTAGTATCACTGAGAATGTTATGATGTTTTTGGGGTCCTAACAAAAGTAAGCACTGTGCCACTCTTCAAACGGTGCTGTTTGTAGTTCAAGCTCCTTAATCTTGAACGCTATCTTTGAACTCTGTGCCACTACTGAATCTCAAAAACCTATAAATATCCTCATGTATAAAACTGGATGTGGTGTATATGTATTATTTGATTGACAGTTTTTTAGTGATGCAAATGGTGTTCAATTCCCCAAAGAAACAATAACTTTGTCTACAGTTAACTTTGTCATCAACTGGATGGCCTGGAAAAAATGTAATCCACATAATTAAATATATGTGTGAACCTTACCATTCTCGTATAACAATATCTAGCAATAATGAAAATAAAAACATCATAAATACATCAGTATACTACTAATACTGAAAAAACAGCACTGTTGGATGATACAAAATAAGCCAGTGTTACAGTATGATGGCATAGTCTCGGTATCCATTATAAACGGTTAATAGACAGCGACAAAGTGGTTGGTACAGGTATAAAAATCTAGAACCAGAAATGTGTTCTGAAAAACAAGGACTGTTTCATTTCAAATTCACATCTGCTTGTATAGAATTTAAAATGAATCTCCAAAAAACACAGCCCCTTTGGAATTCTGATGCTATTGAAAAATGTACAGGCAAAGAGATGACTGGTTTGATAGTGTACAGTTCATCTTTGACTGTTCCCTTAGTATTCATTATGTTTAACTTTGAATATATTGTTTTCACATGAGGTTTGAATATGTATTCTCTACCTAGTATTGTTACTGTATGTTGCCGCACTGTGTGTGTGAGGGCTAATGCAGCATGCCTGTATTCTCACTATACACACTTGTTTCTTCCGTTAAAAACCTCTAGTCCATATTACTTGGTTTCTAGTATCTGTTCTGTAGAAGTAACATGCTGCCTAATACAGTATTCAGCATGTAGGCTATTGATTTTGGACTGCGTTGCAGGGGCAGGGTGTGATTCTTGGGTTTTCATGCACAGTAACCTTGCTGACTTCTGTATCATACACTAATATACCATTCACAAATATAACACGCCATGGCAGTTCATTAGAAACGTACTTAAAAGGTCTGAAAGAAACAATATTAGTTTACGTCTAATTGTCTTTGAGCTTGCTTGGTGCTGGATAATTTATGAGAAATAGAACTCACTTTTTGTGAAGATTTGCCTAATGTAAAATTCCTAGTTAGTCAATAGCCATAGAATATGTATTTAATGGGCTCTACTTGATTAGACACTTTGTTGCACTGATTAAACAGAGATTTTGGACATGATCAGAAATGAGGAGCAGCCTTTTATCTTTTGTCAGCTGTGCCGATTCGCAATTGCTTAAAATGTATATAATAGAAACTATGTACAAAAGAGGACTTGGAAAATGTGTTCTGATGCAGACTACTGAAAGAAATCCCAACAAGAACAACATAGGGCCCCTTGTGGTCAGAAAGAGTCAGTGTTTTAAAGAGACCAACCTTTTTTCTTTTATTTAACACTCTACAGTACAAGTCTGTCAGCATGGATTCTTTAAGGAGACAGAGAAATCATTCTGAAAAATAAGTAAAATTCAGCTTGATTTTTTTTTTTATTTAAAAGAGAGGTATTTTCTATCTTCTCCATATCATTTACATCAACACTAATATTTTAACATCAGCTATTGTAATAGAAAACGCTTATTCCCAAATGATGGCGATAGTGTTGTTTGAAATGTAAAAATGAAGATGTTATCATACTGCTTTAAGAAACATGTTTTAATAAAACCGCAATATTTCTTTATTTGTATTTTTACCAGCTTTATATCCCGAAAATTGGCCAACTAATTTATACCAAGGATATCCATGAATGTGTGTGTGTAGATTTCCCTAACCGATAAAAGGCTGTGTGATTAACACAGATAACGGCTAACTTCATTGACACCACACGTGGCTATTTCAAAATAATCCCCTGATTTAAAAGGGCTTTGCAGTGATTTGTACATACTGCTTTAGTGAAATATGTCATCCAAAAAAACAAGACTCACAGTTAAACTGAGAGGTAAAACTAAAATTAGTTAAGTAGAAACAAAAACATGTACTTTTTCTAATGTTTTTTGTTTGTTTTGTATTTGAATCCTTCAGTGCTTTGTGCTTTTGTAACTTGATTTTCTACACCTCTTTTTGATTTGTTTTGTATTTCAATGACAGGAGCACAGTATGTAGATTATTTGTATTAAATGAAATGTATTGTTCTGATTAAACTGGTTCTAAAAGACTGCATGTATAGTTAAGAAGCATACACACGACATACAATCAACACTTTTTATTTTTTTGTCCCGTGTCTACAAGTTTAGAATTGTATTTATTTTATTTATTTTTTGACAACTGAGGTGACACTTTTTTTTTGGTCAGGTCTGCAAAAGAAAAACACGCAGGCAAACAGATTGTAACCAGAAGAGAAAGGACCACTTTCTTTCCCACCAGTAGAAAGTAAATCTTAAACAAGTCTGGGACGGTAGTTTGGGATGCAAGTTTTATTTAAAAACTCTATGTAATGTCTGTTAAAAGCACATTATATATATATATTATATATATATATATATATATATATATATATATATATATATATATCTATATATATATATATATATATATATATATAATAACATGCAGCCAGCGTTATTTTTTGTTGTTTTTATTTTTAAACACGTGGAATCAAAATAAAAATGACACACAATAATCAGCAGCATTGAGCGGAAAACATATTAAAACACGCCCTCCACTCCCAACCCAAATCAGTCGCGTTGATCAGGAACAATCACGGCGACAGGAACACAGTTTAATCCAGGAGCAAACATCCAATACAAACACGTTAGCATGTACAGCAATGCAGAATCAAAACAGAAGGCTTCCATTCTACAAGGACTTCAGAGGCACCAGAGAAGAAAAGAATTACATTGTCCAGGAAGCATTTTTCTTTACAAAGGTTCTCATGTATTACAAGAGGTTCACAAAATAACTTTTTACTACCGACAAAGTGGCGCATTCATTCAACAACACAGTGCTGCCCCAAGTTATGTCCCTGCTTCGTGGCACTATTCAATCAAACTTAAAGCCGCTGCAGACTGTGCAGTAATGTGTGAAGATGCAGATGAGTTTTGGAGATGACTGCAGTGAATATCATTGGTAGGTGTCTGTAAAATCAATCCATTACCCTGTAAAACAAATATAGACTTAATAATTAATATTTATGCCAATTTTGTGTGTTCAATTCAGATAAAGAAACATATTCAGTATGCAATGTCCTACAGGCTATTGGACAGTACACCAAAAAAAAACCCTCCTGTAACAACATTAATGAAAACACGTCTCTGAAATTGGAATGTCACCATAGAAGAGAGAGGTAACGCAGGTCATAAACCACCGCTGTGTTTTGGGATCTGCCTCTCAGTGATTTGCAGTTGCATTGTGACCAAGGAGAGAAAAGTGGGGCACCTGAGCATAACATGTATTGTTATTCATCAGCAACATGTATAACACACACCCTGTCAATCCCCATGCTTTTTATTCTTTGGCTTCATTTCAAATTGTGAACACAAAGTTAGTGTCAAGGTTATTACTGGAGAAAACATGTCTTTTAATATAAAATCTCCAACATACCTGTAGATATTATAGCAGGTTTCATTTTTTATTTCTATTAAATAAGTGCATTTTAAAATAATCTCATTAATGGAAAAGTTGGTCCTTAAAGCTGTTATTCCAGTCTGTGCTACCAGCTCTACCTCTTTCTGAAGTACCTTCCCATGCAGTCAAGGCTGTTAATTCTTCATCTGATCTCCTCACTTCCCCTGGGTGTGTTGTACAGCAGCATATCACTTAACTGCAACACAATGTGCAGAACCAGCCTTCTACACAGTGAGCTACACTCAAAGCGAAGGGGAAACACCTGCTTTGTAAAGCTGGGAAGTGCCACATCACTGTATTTTTTTCCCCAGGAGCAGTTGAAATAATGGGCGACCAACATTGCGTGACTTTCCTATAATACATTTTTATGGCGTTCAAATAGTTTTTTAAAACCCAGATTTCTTTCTACTTATTTCATTTGGCTTGGTTTACAGCCTGATAATCTAGTATGCCTATTATTAACAACAGTTTAAGGACTCATTAAGAAAAATAATTTACTCATACTTGTGGAGTTGACTACCTCACATTAAATATACCATTCAAATACTTCATCCATGGCTTGAAACCTGCTCTAGAGCAGCACCCAGTTATGTGTTTCAGATGAACCCTTCTGTAGGTTTATTACTGAAACTGGTACACATGAATACATCTCATGAGACTGTAGGGATCCCACTAGGAGCTGCTCATGCAGCTAGTAGGGATGAACAATGCATTTACCATTGAATGCGTGGCTCTTAACCATTTCAATAATATACTTAGTAGACTGGCTGCTGGATTAGTGTTCGTTTCAAGCCATTGTTGGTTTTCTTGTTTTGTCTGTAGTGTATTGTTCACGTGATAAAAACACAATAAACAAAGTAAGCAAGGCTCATACAAAACCAATAGTACTGGAGCCTATCAACTAACTGCCTATCAACTAACTGTCTGTAATATTGAACAAAGTAAGCAATGCTCATACAGAACCAACAGTACTGCAGCCTATCAACTCACTGTAATATTAAGTTTGTCAGCAAATTCTGAACACTTTTTTCACCTGCGATTTATATACAGCATTTCAGATTTCATAAAAACAAAAAGAACTCTATTGAGCTAGGCACAACGAAAGCACAATATTTTGTTTCCTTTAACAGAAAAGAATACTTTATTATGTACCAATACATAATAGTTATTTTGTGCAGTATTATGGACTTTTAATGAATAAGGAGAATTAACAAGAACAATTAATATCATACATCTCTTTACTAACGGTGTAGCCAATAATACACCTAACTCCATCCCTAATACAAATTTGTTTAACTGCAGTATACCATTCAAGACATAGCTAAGTGAAGAAAAATAGTGAAAACTTGATAAAGTACATGCAGGTACTGCAACATAACATTTGTGTGGATCCCACCTACAAGTTTGTATAGTGTATTTAAGATGGCAATCTTTCCAATGACATGGAGCTGGCTTGGAGTGTAGTGCTACTGATTTCAACACAAGGACACAGTATTGAACTATGCTAGACTGTCGTTAGCTTCATTAACATCCTAAGGTAAAACTTCTAACTCAATCAAGTAGACAAACATTTAGAGCCCTCGTCACTTTACAAGGTCAGAAACTGCCAAGACTAGTGCAACATTCAGGGGTCAGTTTAACTTATCTAAAGGATGATGAACCTCAATACTGGCACAACTGATATAATAAAAAGAGAACGATCACAATCACAGAAAACCATTTTCAGACCTGGTAACAAATTATTAGGATTTGAATTTGTACTTTGTGATTGTCAATATACCGGCATTAAAACACGAGTATGTCAAAGTGCTGTGGGACCCACGTGGGGAAACGTGACTGGTCATATTTAAATGTACTGGATCTAACACGGTCCATCTATTTAACTCTTGATGTAAACAGATAAGATGGCACAATATTGATCAAAAGGCCTCCCAATACTTTTTAAAATAAGGCTCATTTTTATTGTATTGCTGCTTGCAGTTTACACTTGGTTGCATGCCTGTTTGTTCTGGTATTAAGACCAGAAAGTCAAACACTCAAAAGAAAGAGTTACATTGGCTTGTTTCTGATGCTTTTCTTATATTCTAGTCCATTGCTTCGTCTACAGTGAAGACAACAGACTAGCCTAGCCCAGTCAACTACGCTCTGTATGTGATGAATCTGCAATCCAAACTGAATACAAAAGGAACATAACAAGCCAACAACCTAAAGATATTCAGCACAAAACAATGTGAAAAACATTGCTAAATCGAATACAAAGTAAAGCAGTAGAACATACTGGAAGTATGTCTCCACATTTGAAATATCAGCTCAGAATCTCACTACTTACCTACATAATTCAAATGAGTAAGGAACCTATAGTAATAGACTCTCCACTATAGTAATAACACTCCAGCTCTTCAGATTTATTTTTCATAGCTTTACTTTAAATGAAAGGGTGACGTATAACCCATAGGGTTTCTGCAAATCGACCAACTTGAATGATGACATGGATGTAATTGTTACTACATTTTATGCCTGGAAGGCCACTTGCTATTGTACACTGTTGAGCAATGCTATGGGAGTAAAACACACCACCACAATATCACCTTGAGTCAAAAACACAAACTCTAAATCTGAATTGAAAAACATCAAGTAACATTGGTTTCTTCAAAACATATTGCAGGAAAATCATTTCTGTGTATTGATGAATACTTATATACAAAACTAACAGGTACTATTTCTGTATGGTATAATTTGTACACTATGATTAATGTTTAGCTAACTTGAGTTCTACAAAAATCAAACTAGCACAGAAGGTTATTAAAACCCAGCTTGACTAGAGAGCTTTGCCTTAACTAGAGAGTGCTTTTCGGTGTTACGACCAGCTACACATGAAACTGAACCAAGGTGAAAAGAGAGGAACAGCATCAAAGCAGTAAGAACCAACATTTTCAGCAAAAGCAATATAAAAAGGCAGCAAAAAATGCATTAAACATGGGAGAACATGGTGGAATTGCACTGCGTAAGCAAGGGCTTATAATAGTGTGTGTTTAAGAAGGCTGAAATCAAGGATTAAAGTGGCCGGTAACTTACAAATATCGTAACTCAGCAGAGGCAAACACTAGTTGCTAAATCGTCACTGAAAACATAGGACAGCTGTTTCGTTACAAACTTAATGCCAGCTAAAATCCAGTTCTGTCCAGCAGTAATGCTCTCCCATTTTGTCTCTTAAGTTCCAGCCTGTTGTCCTAGTTATTCCTGTGTAAATCCTTCCTGTTATTTACTCAAAGGTCTCCCATCTCTTTCTTAGCTGTACCACTCGGCCCTGCCCTGGGACTACTATGTCGTCCTTCATTACGTTTAACACATCCTCGAATGGGTCTTGTGGCTCCTCTTGCGATCTGGACGGGGGTAGCGGACTGTCACTCCTAGCGTGGACTGGCTTTGTGGGGATCAGAGGGTGGTCCAGTAATGTTTTGGCAGAGTCATGAAGGTTGCTGCTGCTACTAGTGCTCCCTAAACCCATCGCCTGTCCATAGCTGGGCGGCACTGGGCTTGGGCTCTGATGAATAAAAGCTCCGCTAGCTTGTCCCAACGCAGAAGGCTGACCAAACAGTCCCGGAACAGACGGAGCGGCAAAGTGAGGTCTAGCTGGGGCTTGGAAGAAACCCACGTTAGGGGACATATAGTTGGAGCTAAAAGGATTGCGTGCAGGGCCAACATAATGGGCTCCTGGTGGTGCGGTTGCAGGGTAGTGGAGGCCACGCTTAGTAAATGGATTGAGCGATGACGGTGGAAACTGAGCCACCCCGGGAGGAGGGTATCCAAGCTGCTGGCTGTACGTGGAAGCCGGTAAACTAAAGTCAGAGGTAAATAAAGCAGGGCTGGAGGACACTGTAAATAAAGCAGGGCTAGAGGACACTGTAGGAGCTGACACATTTCCAGGGCTTGGCGTTTGACTGCTACTCTGGGAGACTACGCCTGTGCTCAACGGATCTAAAAGACTTAAGAGGTCAACTGGTGCAACACTTTCTGAACTGACTTTAATAGGCTTCAAAATATCAGGGGCACTTGAATGCATAGGCAAGGGAGACGCATTTAGTGCCTGTCTGAATTCATGACTGCTGGCTTTGGTACCAAAGATCTCCTGTGAGAACCCAGAGACTAAATCAGAGCTGGATGAAGTCTTCCCGGAGTCTACTGCTCCAGCTAGGGGTGGGTGTTTTCCCACTTGTGGCACCGGGACTGGCGGGGGCAGAACCTTGCCCAGCTCTGGGGTTTTCCTTCCATGCGGTCGAGGGATGGTGATGTTACTCTGGCTGCTGGAGAGGTTCTCTGTCTTCTCCAACGTGCCCTCTGTGCTCGGGGGGCGCTGCTGTTCGGAGGACACGGCTGGACGGACAGCCAGGAGCCGCTCCGAGGAGCTGAGAGACGTGTTGGGGGGGGTGGACATGTCGTCTTGACCCACGCTCCACAGCTTGTTGTAAGGATTGGAATGCTTCATTCCTGGTAACGTTCTGGTCCTGTTGTCTGAACCTGGGTCCATTCGCTGCACAAAACACATAAATAGAGAACAGATCAACAATTTTGCTTTCTGAATATAAAGATGGGTTTAACATCAATTTCACAACCTTTCATACATTCTTCAAAACGGTCAGTCAAAATTCTAAGACAAAGCTAAAAGAAACTAAGTAGATACATATTTGGACAGTACCTTCTTAAGCACCCTTTTAAACGCCTCCTTATTGTTTCCATTTCTTATATATGATAACAGTACAACACGTTAGGTTATTATCAGAACCCTGGCTCCCTGAAATAGAACTGTACACATTGCCGTATGAGATATATCTCTTATAGCCCGAATCATCTGAGCACTTATATCAAAGCTGCTCCTTTAAGAGCCCAGTATGTGTCAGGCCTCGTCTCTGCCCCCAGGAGAGAAATATGAATGACGCATAAGGCTCAGAGCCATTTTCTCTTCAGGCCTGCTGTGTTGGAGTGAATGTATCGGCCTTGAAGGTTAATGGATACATTTCTATTTCAGGGAACCAGGGTTATGATAATAACCTAACATTCCCTTTCAAGTACGAAATGTAACCATTACCTAATGGGATAGAATACCCAAGCCACTGCAAGTGAAGGACTTGCAGCAATGCCAGATGTGCTATAAAGATAACTGCCTTTAGCATTCTGTCGAAGAGATGGTGTATGGCTAACTACCCCAGAACTTAAAGTTGAACATAATAAAACCCACAGTAAAACCCTTCTCTCTCGCTGAGACGGTGGGGGTGGAAACTTCTCTCACACACTGCACTTAGCAGGACCATTGCTTCTGAAAAGACTCATACAAGCTGAATTTCTGAAGTCAGGGGGTTTGAAGACGTAGATAGATTAAATGGTAGCTGGATTAGTCCAGAGATGATAGACAAAGAGAAGGAGAATTGATACCTTTTATTGGACTAACTAAATAATAATTATTCACAAGCTTTCAAGACCTCAAAGGTCTCTTCTTCAGGTGAAAGTAGGAAAGAGAGATTGATGACACAGAATAACAGAATATTAAACAAGCACGAGATTCCATTCTCAGGATTTCTGCTTCACTTACACTACCTGGCTCTTTTGACCACAGCAGTGTCTTCTAGGTTGAAGCATGTTACGGGTTATTAGAGGAAGTAGCTGGTTGGTAAGGACAGGAAAGAAGCAGTTGAAGGGGAGGGGTAACAAATTCTCCCTCCATGTTTCCTATAAAAAGTGATTCTTTCAGGGGCTCCCAAGTGGCGCATCCGGTAAAGACACTCTACGTTGATTGCAGGATGCACTCTATTCCACTGCCACCATGGATGGGAGTTCCCAGGGGGTGGCGCACAACTGGCCGAGTAACTCCCGTGTGAGGAGGGCTTAGGTCGGCCAGGGGGTCCTCGGCTCACCGTGCACCAACGACCCCTAAAGACCTGCCTGTAAGCTGTGCAGTCCTCCGACACTAGCTCTGAGGTGGCTGAACCAGCATGGGGGTGGCAGCGGTGAGTCGGGTTGAAATTTAAAAAAAAGAATTGGCCTTTCCAAACTGGGGAGAAAACAAGAAAAAATAATTGGCGATTCCAAAAAAAAAAAAAAAAAAAAAAAAAGTGTTACTTTCAAAACTGGATATTTGAGACTTATGTGTCTATAGAACTGCACAACATGTATGGTTTATGCAATTACATTGCTAGGTATAATCACTATGAGAGCATTTACATGGTCAAGTAACTGGATTCAGCTTCTTGCTGGTTAGATTACAGTAAAAGACTTCAGGGTCGGGGGTCCATGCGAACAGATTCACCAACCTGATAGCCAAACTTGACCTGCTGTGGGCCCTCCTCTTTGGGGGTCCTCAGGTCCTCCAGACTCTTGGCTTGGCTCAGGGGCTGCTTCTCCGAGTCCACGTCCAGACTGCTGAAGATATCGCCCAGCAGATTAATCTCTGTGATCCTCTGTGAGGCAACAGGGCTGGGAGGGGCTGTGTGGCCCATCCCCTTCTCGGCCTCTGCAATATCAGCCTCCTTCAGCGTCTTGTAGGGCTGAGGCCTGCGGAATAGAACAGAGGGAACATTCAGTATCCTCCTGGCACAACAGCTACAGAGTATAATATGGTACATAATATAGTTATCTTTTAAAATACCATTATTTTACATGTTCTAGTCTGCTATATTACATTATTTAGTTGGATTTT